>NC_140585.1:440286234-440445829 GCF_964204655.1 Triturus cristatus
ATCGCAACATCATGACGAGGTAGGAAGACTCTTGATAACACACCTGAGAAGGGGGAGGAGCTCATTCATGTTGCCAATATTTACGGCCCTAACACAGACGACCCAGCGTTCTGGGAAGGGGTATTGCACAAACTTGATAGCCTCCCAAAAGACGACCTTACGGTGGTGGCGGGGGACATTAACATCCCTCTGGACCATATACTTGACAGACAATCATTCTGCCACTCCCAACCCACAAGCGCACACGCCATGCTAAAGAACATCTGTGCCAAATTCAACCTCAAAGACCCATGGCGACTCCAGCACCCGGACACTAGAGACTACACCTTCTACTCCAACCCGCACAACTCGTACAGTAGGATAGATTACATCTTAATCACAGGACCACACACATACCTAATAGAGCATACTGACATAGCGCCTAGGCTAGTGTCAGACCACTCGTGCATCAGCCTAAAGCTGAGTGGGTGCCACAACGAAGACATCCCCCGAAGTTGGCGTTTTAATAGTGTGACGTCTTGGCTGACCCAGAGAACAAAAAAAAGATTGAGGAGGCAATAAAAGAATACCTTAGACACAATGATACACAGGAGACCGACCCCACTACCTTATGGGACGCACTCAAGGAGACAGTCAGAGGCACAATAATCGAAATTAAGTCCAAAATTAACAAAAACACAAACCTGCAACTGTCCCAGCTCGACCAGGATATCAAAAAACTAGAAACCGCCCACACCAGAGCTATGTACGATACTACTACCCTATTGGACCTAACCAGAAAAAAGTATGAATATAACAAAATCCTGAGTGAGAGGGCCGGACTGTGGATCAACAAATACAAGGCCATTAACCTTTGGGAGGCTAACAGAGCGGGGAAACTCCTAGCCTCCTACTTAAAACACAAGCGCAACCAAATTACCATCTCATCCATCACTGACACTCACAACAATACCCACACAAGGCACAAAGACAACCTACAAACCTTCCAAGAGTTTTACCAGGAACTCTATAAAAACGAACAGTCCTTAGACCTGGAGGCATGCATAAAATACCTCAGCAGACTCGACCTACCCAAACTATCGAATGTAGAAGCACAGAGACTAGGGCAAGAAATCAGTACGGCCGAGATTGAAATGGCGGTCAAGTGTATGAAGGACAACAAAGCCCCAGGCCCAGATGGGTACACAGCCACTTTCTTGATCACCTGAAACCCACCATGAAAAATGTGTTCAACCACTGTGCGGGGAATGAGCTAGTATCACAATGCATGTCTGAGGCCAACATAATCGTAATCCCAAAGGAAGGCAATGATGAACTGCTAGCCAAGAACTACAGGCCCATACCCTTAATTAATGTGGACTGCAAAATATACGCAAAAATCCTGGCTACAAGACTAAACCCCGTCCTACCCTGTCTAATAAGCAACTCTTAAGTAGGCTTCCTAAAGACCCGTTTGTCCAATGACAATACCAGACTCCTATGCCACATTCTAGAACACACCGCTAAACTGACAGAGCCAGCAGTGGCGGTCACCCTAGATGCCGAGAAGGCCTTTGACAGAGTTTCATGGGCCTTCCTGAGCAATGCATGCACTCATTCAGCCTAGGGGAAAAGTTTGTACGGAAGGTGATGGCACTGTACGGGGACCCAAGAGCACGCATAGTCAATGGATCACTCTCTGAACCACTCAAATTACAACACGGAACTAGACAGGGCTGCCCTCTGTCCCCTTCACTCTTCCTGCTGGCCTTGGAACCCCTGGTTAGGGACATCAAGGCTAACGTGGAAGTGAAGAGGATCCATATCAACGACGTGGAAATAAAACTAGCCGCCTACGCGGACGACATTCTTATTGTGACAGAGCAACCTAAGACCTCTATTGAGGCCCTGATAGAAACTATAGAGATATACTCGGGTCACTCGGGATATAAACTCAACAGGGACAAATCAGAATTCAAACTCCTCAACATACACACCACTAGGGACATCCTAGGGGGGTCGGGCCTGGCCTGGCAAACAGGATTCATCAAATATCTAGGGATCCACTTCGGAAATGACCTCAGGACCACACTAGATCAAAATGAGAAGCTATTGATAGAAAAAACAAAGAAACTCTTGGAGTCTTGGTCCCCCAAATTTATAAACTGGTGGGGCAGAATAGAAACTATCAAGATGATGATCACAACAATGATCAATTACCTGCTGAGCATGCTACCACTCCTTACGGATGACTTCCACCGCAAAATGGATAACCTGATTAGTAAATTCCTATGGCGAGGGGAAAAAAGGCACGTATAAGTATTAAAAAACTAAACCTAGATAAAAAACTGGGAGGGCTAAACCTAGCAGACTATAGAAGCTTCCAAACCGCTTTCCTAGCAAAACAAGGGGCCTGCTGGATGTCACCCCCTCAAGGGTACACGCCGGTATGGCTATTAGTCGAGCGGGCCATACTAAACAACCTCAACCCACTGGTACTGCTAACAGCTAACAAACACACACATGCTTCCAGCCCAATCTTCAAAAACAAAAAAAATTGCCCTACTCAAAATAGACAAGAAAATGGAGAACAGTGTAAGGAACTCGAAATAGGAGTCTCTTTGGGCCAACAGCAAGATCAAATACAAAGGGAAATGCCTGTCCCTCGACACACGGAAGGAGAAAGGGATCTCCTACCCAGCCAAACTAGAGGAGGAAGGCCACCCCATCACGTTCACAACACTTAAAGATAGACATAAGCTACCAGACATCGAGTTCTACAATTTCCTAAAAGTCAGAACAGCCCTAACAAAAGCTAAACTATCACAACACAACCAGTCAATTATGCAGTATATGTCGAAAATCAACAGAATAGGTCATCAAGTATCGCACCTCTACAAACTTCTACGCCCAAACTCCACCAAACTTAACGATAAGTCAACTGACTACTGGGTAAATCAAGGCAATATCTCACTAAATGAGCAAGAGCTGGCTTTGCTTTGAGCCTCCCCCTCACTTAATAAAATCTACCCAGTACTAGCCCAAACTAAATTTTTTTAACTAGATCATTGTATGTCATTTATTCAGATACTTGTCTGTGATATATACCTTGTATATGTTTTCTTACCAGCCCTGAAGAAGTCGGGGGGTGTGTGTACCCCATGACGAAACACGTGTTGGCTGGCTGGATTGTTCTGAATTTCACCATAAAAACGGAAACTGAATCTACTTGATCGTCCTGTGATCCCTCAATATCCAATTATTACATTGCATGAATCTTGTGTGATACAAATGGGTAACTTACCTAAATACTGTGAAATTAACGTGTGCACAGTCTTGTTTCACGTTGTATAGCGGGCTCAGGCCCACTTTTAGAGGGTTTATGGGTTATTTTTCCCTCTTCTGTTGCACCGTTTCTGATTTATTTCAATTTGAGACAAGAACGTTCAAAAGAGAGCGCTCATCAATAACCTGGCAGTGTGAAATAATACCCCCACTTTTGCTAATTATCAAATTGGTACGCAGGTTAGAGCAGCATCCGCGTGAGGACTCATCATGAACAGCGATAGAGATAAAATTGCAGAGGAACTTTTTGACAACCTTGCCAAAGGGCAATCAGTAGCAGCGAGTGCTGGGCTTAATATACCCACACGCAAAGAGGGCCTGCGGGACAAATTCATGAGATTAGAAAAATTGAAAAAAACTGAAAATTCGAAATGGTGGGACGGAGCTACATTGAAGCAGTATATGCGTCTCAATAGGGTCCCCAGGGGTCTAAGATCACAAATCTTCCCAACATACGATGACCTGGAGGAGGACCTACTAAAGAAATGGGAAGACACATTAAATGATAAATCCCAAACACTCATGACAATTCTAATTGAAAATACAGACAGGAAATTGATAAAACTCCAAAAAGATATTGAAACATTAGAACAAGAGATATTAGCCCTAGACCTCAAAGAAGCCACCGAGAAAAATTATGTGATACTTAATGAGATTTTAATGAAACATCAGAATGAGATCAAAGAAAGGAAAGCGAGAAAACTGAAACGGGATGAAATAGATTACAGGGAAGGACGAGTGTATACCTACGCGAGAAAATATGATTATCTGTTTCAGACAGGGAAAGAATCAGAAATAACTAATCAAAGACAGGATATGAGTTCAATCTCTTCCAGTACCTCTTCTTTAAATGCACCAGTCACTAGCGACAGCGAATTGGAGAATACAGGGGCACCTTCCTCTTCCTCTTTTTTACGAGAGGTACAGAGAATCAGGAGAGGGAACAGACTTCCACCTATCCGCGATTCCATAAACGCAAAACCCGCAGAGGTCAGAGGGCAGGGAGAAAAAGAGGATTACCGCACCAAACTGAGGTCAGGTCAGAACAAGAAATAAAGGCAGGGTCGACAGATGATATTGAGATCATGAACCTGTCTTCTATGTCTTTGAATGATGAAATGGTTAATTTGTTAAAAAAAGGTTTGAGTTTCAACCCTACTAACGAGGGTGATGTGTGTAATACTAAAGTGGATCTATACAAATTTACGAGAAATTTGAAATTGAAGAGTTTTTTTTAAATGAACCCTGTACCCAATAAAATCTCTATGCATATTCCTACTGATTCTTCGAATATCAGTTACAGTATCCAAGACGCGCTAAATACACAATTACTCTTATCTTTAGCAGACACAGAGGAAACACCCCAACGAATAGATTCACTATTACAAGAGCTTGACATCCAGACAGATTACACATTGACCAGTGGGCTTCGATCGAAATCCAAGTGGACACCCATACTAACTAGCGGGAACTCAATAGACACTTTTCACAAATTAGTACTGGCTGACCTTAACAAATTTGAAGACAAAAGGGACAAAAAGAAATCAAGATACACGGACAACCTGTCCAAAGGGGAACGAGTGGCCCTTAAAGAACTTGCAAACAACAAAGATGTTGTAATCAGAGAAGCGGACAAAGGAGGCAACGTAGTGGTAATGAACAAGCAGGATTACAATGCAGAAATACTTTCACAACTCAATGATACATCATGCTACGAACCAATACACCACAATCCAATAGGTCCACTTTCACAAACGATTAATCACAAACTTACTGAGTGGTATAATGACAGTCTGCTGACCCTGGAAGAAATGCATTATCTCAAAGTGTTTAAACCCAACTACCCTTGCATTTACACACTTCCGAAAGTACACAAACACTGCACTTTCCCCCCGGGTAGACCAATAGTAGCAGGAATTGGGGGTCCCACTGAGAGATTGGCTGAATATGTAGACGTGTTTCTGTCACCATTGGTAAAAAACCTTCCTTCATATATAAGGGACACGAAGCATATATTGAACATTCTGTCAGATTTAAGATGGGAGGAGGGCATGATCCTGGTGACGATGGACGTGGTGTCTTTGTACACCAGCATTGAACTGGAACTGGGAATAAAATCCATAGAGAATATTCTGTTTAAAAGAGCTGCTTCACAATGGAAACATACAGAGATGTTGATCAATATGATGCGCATTATTCTCTATAACAATGTATTTTTATTCAATTCCCAATGGTACAAACAGAAGAAGGGAGTGGCGATGGGATCTAAATTTTCCCCCAGTTTCGCAAATCTATTCATGGGTAAATTGGAAGAGGACTGGATATGGGGACCAGGAGGAGGCAGATTCCATGACTCTATTCTATACTGGGGGCGCTACATCGACGATTGTCTAATGATTTGGACAGGCAGCCCTGAAAAACTCACAGAATTCTGCATATACCTGAATTCAAACACTTCACATATGAAATTCACACAGGAATCAAGCAGCATGGGTATCAAATTTTTGGACATTGAAATATTAATTAAAAACAACCAACTGCACACCAGATTACATAGGAAAGACACTGCATGTAATGCGATCTTACACGCAAAAAGTGCACATCCACCGCACCAAATAAATGCCATTCCACTAGGCGAATACACCAGAGCCAGACGGAACTGTAGTATTGACACAGATTTTCGATATTGCCTACGGGACATGGAAAAAAGATTTATCAAAAGGGGATACAACACATCTGTGATCCAGTAAGCAGGGAACAAAATCAGGAACACTGAGAGAATAAAAACGATCACAGACAAGGAGAAGAAACCCGCAGATACATCAGTCAGGTTGATCACCAATTATGATGATCACAGTAGGGCCCTATCCAAAAGCCTACAGAAACACTGGCACATCCTTACAAATGACCCCTCTTTAGCTAAGTTCATTAACAAGAAACCACAGATCACTTATCGAAGGGGTAAAACCCTACGCGCACGCCTCAGTCCGAGTTACACACACAACGCTTTCCCAGACACATGGCTTAGCGCAAGATCCAAAGGTTTTTTCAAATGTGGATGTTGTGGCAATTGTAGATGGGCGGATGACAAGAAAAGGACGTTTCAAGGCCCAAATAAAGAATATGAGATCAGGGTAAACATTAATTGCAACACCAAATTTGTAGTGTATGTACTAGAATGCACATGTGGAGGTAAATATGTAGGCAGCACTATAAGATGCCTGAAAGAAAGGATTGCAGAACACGTAAGAGCCTTAAAACAGAAAGATTCAAGATACCCCATGGCATTACACATTTGGGAGTGTCCAACACAGGGCCAGACCAAGAAGTTCAAATTCTATGGTATAGATTTTTGCAAACAGAACCCTAGAGGAGGTAACAGGGAGCTCAATTTAAGGAGACTAGAAGCCTTTTGGATCATGCGCTTGAGAACCTACGACCTAGGTTTTAATAGTGACAATGAGATGCACTATTTCCTAGGAGACTGATAGGTTCGTTTTATTTTGAAATCCGAGGGGTTATTGACTCTGGGGCATGGTCCTGAACATGTGATCGTCTCCACAAAGTATATACACGGTAATGACCACCATTGAATCATAAACCGTATTAAATGAGGGAAGTAACATCATGTACCAACATTAACACCACACTACCTTTGCTTAGGGACAAATGTCACAATTAATTCTGAAATTTGAACAAGGGTACACCGAGAACGATACCAGATGGTCAGTAATGTGTGATGCAGACCTTTTTTGTCACGACATTTCATACATCGTTAAATATTGTGTCTCACTTTCTTCTCCGATATGCACCATGATGTGTTTGCCTTTCTGTAAGAAGTGTTTTTTCAATACCTATTGATACTTTGCTGTAATTTGTACCGCTTCTCCAATGTAATCCATCAAGTGAAGAGAAAATATTCTTTTTACCGTTCAGTTTATATATGGTTTTCTGTCATGTTTTCATGTAAGAATTGTTTCTTACTATTCTTTCGAATTCGCGGTTCTTGACAAACTTGGAGATATACACAAATTCAATCTAACGCATGCGCACCACTAAACGTATTCACACACATACGTTCTAGTGTTTGCCTCGGTTTCCCGATATAAACACTTCCGGGTATGCGCACTAATAGAAACGCTAATACACGCGGAGAACACCAAGCACCTACGGATAGACGTACTCGTCAACGGGTAAGAATTACTACAGAGCTGGGAGATTCCTGTTAAAATGTTGGCCCCATTCGATCCTTTTAGAGCGTGCGAGTGACTGATTTACATCACTCTTTGCAGAGCCTGAATGTCGGAATCGGAACAGTGTCACTAGTCACAGATTTGTTTGGACCTCAACAAATGCGGACAACGCTTAATCGCACAGGTTGTGTTTGGAAATATATGACCCCCTGGGTCGGAATTATCACCAGGTGTAAGGTAAGCCTGGACTCGAAGTACTCACTGCACCGCATATGGTTTAAAAGTGTATCTAAGGACTTTTCAGTGTGTGTTCATGGTTAATCAGTAATCAAGAAACGGATCGTGATAGTGTATGGGTTTTTTTGTGCTTGCTTATAGGTCAGATTCTTTGGCCATACTACGATAAGGTAGGGGTACTTCGATATCTTCTCGCATGCATATTGCTTATTGCAATTTTCTCCCTGAGTGGGGCTATTAATAAGATTCGCCACATACACTTGGTTCACCCGGTTTAATATAGTCTCAATCATGAAGTTTGAATACACTAGACTCGCACTCGTAACACCGTGTAAAAATAGAGGACACATTCGTTCACGCGGCACCTACTGTGAAGGGGTCTTCATAGTATTTTCACGCACTAAGGACGTTGCATACTTATTGATTTTTCTATCTCTCTGTTTCGGTCAAGAATAATCAAATTATCGTTTATTTCTATACGGTTTTGGGTGATTTACCCTTAACACCTGGACACCTTTCTCAAATCCATGGTACATTTATTTGTGTCGGTTTTCCCACCATCCTAGTTAGAATTTTTAACTAGATCATTGTATGTCATTTATTCAGATACTTGTCTGTGATATATACCTTGTATATGTTTTCTTACCAGCCCTGAAGAAGTCGGGGGGTGTGTGTACCACATGACGAAACACGTGTTGGCTGGCTGGTTTGTTCTGAATTTCACCATAAAAACGGAAACTGAATCTACTTGATCGTCCTGTGATCCCTCAATATCCAATTATTACATTGCATGAATCTTGTGTGATACAAATGGGTAACTTACCTAAATACTGTGAAATTAACGTGTGCACAGTCTTGTTTCACCAAACTAAATTTTGGCTACTCCACAAGACTTACTGGACCCCGGCACGGTTAGCCTCTCTAGGCCTCAGAGAAAACGACCTATGCTGGAACTGCAGCAAGGAAAAGGGGGATCTAGCACATCTCATCGTCTACTGCCCAAAAATCAAAACGTTCTGGGGAAAAATCTTTGATTTCATGAAAAAGGTGCTGGGATGCACACTAAAACCAGAATTCTCTTCCCTCACCACTGCATTTATGACCATAGGAATTGCTTCACAGCATGACAGAGATCTGCTAGACCTACTGCTGACCGCGGCAGTGAAACTGGTCCTGTCCAACTGGAAGGATATAGCTGAGACATCATACAAAGGCTGGGTCAACTGAGTGACGTACCTCAGAGGCGCAGATAGTACTGCACTGAAAAACTCACCCTGGAGACCAGCTACTAGGGGGATGTGGAAGTCGCTTGACGCGTATCTGGACTACTACGAACCCCCGTGAGGCCACTTGGGGATGTCACACTTTGACACAAGGCTACAAACCCAAACTAGGCTCACCGCCACAGAACACATCTTGTAACCTATCTCCACCCTTTCTTTTCTATCCTCTATCTATCATTCTATCCTCAAAGTCAATGTAAAGGGGTGCAGCTAAACACGTATACCAAGTACCTATAACTACTGCAACACCAACCACGGTTGGCTGGTACCTCGCTACCGAAACGCTAATGTACCTGTCTTTAATATTAATAAAATACTTTGAAATCAAAAAAGCAAATGTAGGGAACTATTAAGCGCTGTAGGCTGTAGTTGAAGGAAGCAGTAACCTCAAAATCATAGCAGTATGAGAAAATATATGGGTAATTAATGCAAACACCGAGAAGGCGATTATGCAAATGCTGGAGTAGACGCATTGTGATATTTATCCTCAAGTTCTGCTAATAGTATTATAAAAGCATAGTGGGATACATCATCAATCTCGCTTTATTTGACATTTTGTGATAAAAGCCGTGAAAATACATCCAATAGTACATAAACAGGAACATTTACAGATAAAACAATAAAAAGATAAAAGAACAGCATTTTTTTATGTCCATATATCATAAAATGTATTAAAAACCCACATCAGAGTGCTCCTAAACACAACAGTAATTAAAAAAAATCAATAAGGGGAGAGCCCTGAATCTAACTCGTATGTAGATTTTGTGTGCTTGACGGCCAGTGAGCAGGTACAGAAGGAAAATTAATACTGGGTATCGGCACTTCCCATACTGGATGCTACAGAGTGTAGCTCATTTCTATTTGCACAATTAAAGATATTGGGAACAAACAGCAGGTCTCTTAGCTTTGGATCTAATGACCCACTTTCCAACTGCACAAGCATAAACCAAATTTGGATATGATCTTAAGTATTCTTAAAATGACTAGTTTACTTCTTGTGCCCAGTAGCCTGCAGACTGTTTTAATCTATTTTGGACCTATAGCTGCATAGCTAGTGCAGGGAAATAATACATGGCCTATTGTTTCAAGGGAGATGTTACAAACGGGGCATAAAGAATTGTTACTCAGGGCCCAGTGTGTGGTGGATGTTTTGAGGGGTAATATACCAACCCTAAATTGAAAATACATTTTCCTGTCTAGGGTTGCCGTAACGGCGCCCCAATAAGGTTTCAGAATAGTGTTAGAATTAAAATAAAAAAGTTATCTAATCAATGAGTGACAAAGGCTTGCGCGCACAGCGTTATCATTGAACCAATGCCAGTATCTTTTCTTTATCAGATCAGCCATCAGAATTGGTGTAGAGCAGAGGTTGTCCCAAAAGTCCCCAGGCCCTATGGCCAACAGTAGCATGTGTTCTTGCTTTTACCTGGGTATTTTATGGAATCTGTCCGCCTCCATCATGTCCCTGAGAGCCAGGGCATACTACGCTAACTCTGGTTGTAGCCACAGCCTCCTTCAGAATAATAGGGGGCGAAGTCTTGCTTGATCTCCCAAGGTGGGCTTGCCCATATCCATCAATAGGGGTTTTAATTGGGGTACTTTGAGGTAACTTAGCTAGATTTCTTAAGAATCTGTTCTCTGAATTAGACGAGTCCAGATTAGAGAGCCCCCACAGCTCTGCACTATAAAGGACAGAACTGACTGCCTTGCTGTCATATATCTGTAATACCGGAGAAATTATTTTGACAAGTGATCCGCTGTTCTCTCTTGTAATGGCTCCTGATAACTGTCTCTGCTTGAGTGTCATTAGTTCTAGCTGAGGTTTCCATAACAGGTTTGAGGTAAAGGTGATATCCAGATAACTAAAGATCTTAACACTTTCGAGATGTGCACCACCTAGCTATAGCTTGATTTTAAATGATCTATGTTTGTGGATGGCAATAAGTTCAGATTTTGCGGCATTTATTTCACGACCCCAAACAGTACAAAACCCCTCAAAGTTGGTTACGGCCGGTTGGAGGCCACGAGGAGTTTTCAAAACCAACAGAGTATCATACGCAAAGAGTAATATAGTTTTTTTTTCTCCAGCTAGGGAAGGTGCATCAATTGGATAAGAAGAGAGTTGCCGTACGGCATCATTAATATATAAAGAGAACAAGGTGGGCGCCAACACACATCCTTGTTGAACACATTTGTTGATTAAAAAACGTCCAGTCACCTGGCCCTGGGTTCCACTGCGAGCCTGAGCAAACCTCCCCTCACAAAGGCAAATAGACAGACTCAAAAGGTTTCTAGGAATGCCCATATTGTTCAAAACCTTCAGTAGCCTATTACGTAGAACAAGGTTGAAAGCAGATTTGAGGTTGACGAAGGCAACATTCAAGTTACCTCCACCGACCACAACAGTTTTCCAATATATTAGGAGGAGATTAAAAGCTTGGTCTAGGGTAGGTTCCTTTTTATGCTAAAGCCTGGCTGAAAAGGAGACTGTCGGCGTGTGGGTATTGCGGGCCGGAAAGTCAGACGAGGAGGCCAGATATAGTGGGCTATAGTGTTGTTTTATTGAACAGAAGTTCTGTTTACACAGGTGCAGGGTGTTGATGTAGCTGTGGAAGAACTCCTCGTCGCGGTCGGGTCGTCGGGGTCGGTGTTTCAGGGACGTCTCCGTTCTTGGTTGTAATCGGCGACCCTAGACAGTGTGGAGGTTCCTCGGAGGACCGGAAGAGAAAGAAAGAGGAGCCGTTAGTCCTGCTGGGACTCAGATGAAGACGCTGGCCCCGTTACCACAAGGTGAAGAGGAGTAAGCAGACTGTGTGGGGAAAGGATAAGGGGGAGAAAGGCAGGGGTTGGTAAAGGAAGAGTGCTCGGAATGTTCGTGAGAACAGGGTCTGTACAAGGTGTAGGGTGCTATACATAAGTTTCAAGGTGGCGGGACGGGATGGTGAAGAGAGAGAGGCTATATATATAAGGGAAGATTATATGGGTACATAGAGTACTCTAACAGACTGAGGGTATGGTGGAAGGTACTCACGCGCTCCGCCGTAACTCTCCTCCGAGTTACGGCCGCTCTCCAGCTTCCTCCGTGGGACTCCACCACTCTTCTGACCACTCCTCGAGTTCTCCACTTCCGTCTTCGTTCTCCACGTGCTCGACAGCCGAGAGTTCCTGCCACGATCTTTCGACTCCTCCAGTCTCTTCGGATCCGCCTTTTCTGTGGGCGTCTGGTTGTAGGTAGGCGGGACTTCCGGGGCATCGAGCGACTCCTTCCGCTCCGTCGTCACTCCTGATTGGACCCTGAAAGAGAGAGAGGGGTGGGGATTCCGTTGTCACGGACGCTTTGGAGATCCTTCGGAATCGGGAATCCGGGAAGGGACAGTTCCGGAGAGGAGGTAATCCGGGTGGTGGGCGTGAGGGATTGGGGACCGGTGGAAAGGATCCGTCACATCCCCTTCCCCTAGGAATGTTTCGTGTACTTGTTGAGGACATGGGATAACGGGACAGGTAATCCGCGTTCCCTTGGTCTGCCCCTTTTCGGTGTACTGTGGTGAAACGATAGGGTTGGAGGGCAAGGAACCAGCGGAGGACTCGGTCATTATGTCCTTTGTTTCGGGCCATCCATTCCAGAGGGGCATTGTCGGTGTATATAGTGAACTCACGACCCTCTAAGTAATAGCGGAGACTGTCCACTGCCCACTTAATAGCCAGGGCTTCTTTTTCTACCACAGCGTAGTTGCGTTCTCGGGGAAATAACTTCCGGCTGAGGTAGAGAATGGGCTTCTCGTTACCAAACAGGTCCTTTTGGGATAATACTGCCCCCAAACCCTGTTCTGAGGCGTCAGTCTGCAAAAGGAAGGGTCGCGTATAATCAGGGCTCACAAGCACGGGACCGGAGGTCAAAGCACGTTTGAGGTCGGAAAAGGCCTCCCATAACAAGGGTGTTGGGTTTTGGAGCAATGTCTCCGTGGCTGCAGAGTTTTTTAACAGGTCTGTGAGAGGGGCTGCTCTTTGTGAAAAATTGGGTACAAACCTCCGATAATACCCTAGGAGGCCTAGGAACGCACGGAGGTCTTTTTTCGTTTTCGGGAAGGGGAGGGAACGGATGGCTTCGGTTTTGGTAGATTGGGGTCGGATGAGGCCCTCCCCCAGGAGGTAACCCAGATATTGTACCGTTTGTGCGGCCAGGGTGGTTTTGGCGGGATTGATTGTGAAACCATATGACCCCAGGGAGGTGATGACCTTGTACAGGTGGTCCAAGTGTTGTTCCCAGCTATCACTATAGATGATTATGTCGTCTAGGTATGCCCCCGCGTACTGGGTGTGGGGTCTTAAGACGTGGTTCATGGCTCGTTGAAAGGTGGCGGGGGCCCCATGAAGGCCGAACGGGAGAACAAGGAACTGATACAACCCCTCAGGGGTAGAAAACGCTGTTTTCTTTCTGTCCTCTTGCCTGAGGGGTATCTGCCAATACCCTTTACAGAGGTCTAGCGTGGAGATGAATTGCGCATTCCCTATGCGTTCGATCATCTCGTCGACGCGCGGCAGGGGATACGTGTCAAAGGATGAAATTTTGTTGACTTCCCGGAAGTCAATGCAAAATCTGACTGATCCGTCGGGTTTAGGAACGAGGACGATTGGGGAGTTCCAGTCGCTTACTGAGGGTTCTATTATGCCCATCTGCAGCATTAGTTCGGTTTCTTTTTTTATTACCGCCCGACGGGCTTCAGGAACTCGGTATGGCCTTTGCCTGACCACCTTCCCGGGTATTGTGGGTATAGTGTGTTCGGTGATGGTCGTATGACCTGGTACCGAGGAGAACACGTGCCGTAAGGGGTATAGGTGATTTTTGAGGTCGTGACAGTGTTGGGGTGTTAACCCCGAGTCTATGCAGGGGGCAAAGGAAAGGGGTACCTGTTCTACGGTGGTAGAGAGGACGGGACGGGGGCCTTCCCATTTTTTAAGCAGATTCACATGAAATATCTGTTTGGTGCCTCGTGTAGGATCCAGTTCTATTTCATATGTGACAGGGGTTATCTGTCGAAGCACGGTATACGGGCCCTGCCACTGCCCTAGGAGTTTGTGATCAGAGGATGGCATCATCAACAGTACCAAATCCCCGATGGCAAAGTTCCGGGTTTTTGTCCCCTTGTCATACTGTACTTTCTGTTTATTCTGGGCATTTTCCAGGTTTTGGTGGACGATGTCTCTCATCATTGCCAAGTGGGTTTGTAGGTTGGATATATACTCAGGGAGGGGCCGAGTGCGGTTAGGCTCGGCTTCCCAGGCTTCCTGGGCCATATCTAACAGGGTACGTGGTGGCCGGCCATATAGCAACTCATATGGTGAATAGCCTGTACTACTCTGGGTTTTGCAACGTATAGCGAACAACGCTAGGGGCAACATATCTTCCCATCTTTTGGCTTCTAACCCCAGTAACTTCTTCAGTGTTTGTTTCAAGGTGGCATTGTAGCGCTCCACCAGCCCGTCGGTCTGGGGGTGGTAAGCCGAGGTCCGGATTTGTTTGATACCTAGTTGTGAACAAACCTGTTTCATTAAGGCTGATACAAAGGGGGTGCCCTGATCGGTTAGGATCTCTCGGGGAAATCCTACTCGGGAAAATACGGAGATGAGGGCTTTCGCTATATTCTGGGTAGTGGGTTGTCGTAAGGGTAAAGCTTCCGGGAAGCGTGTGGCGTAGTCTACGAGGACCAGGGCATATCGACAGCCGCTACGAGAGGGCAACAAGGGGCCTATGAGGTCCATCCCTACTCTACTAAACGGGATGTCAATGATAGGGAGAGGTTGTAGGGGTACCCGAGGGGGTCGATATCTACTGTTTTTTTGACACACCGGGCACTCCCGGCAGTATGTTTTTACTTGTTGGTGGACCCCGGGCCAGTAGAATCTCTCTAGAATGGTTTGGCTGGTTTTTTCGTCACCAAAATGTCCGCCCAGCAGATGGCTATGTGCGAGAAACAGGACCTTCTCGCGGAAAGGGCCGGGGATCAACAGTTGGGCCGTTTGCTGGGCCCCTCCCTTTCGGTATAACAACCCCTGTTTCTTGAAGAAGTAGGGACCTACGGTAAGAGGATCTTCGTTTTCCAACGCCTTAGCCCAGGCTTCCTGCAGAACGGGGTCTTCTTGTTGGGCTGCTCGAAATTCTTGGTCTGTCTGCCATGGATGTTCGTCCGGGATCGCTGGGAAGACGTCGACATAGTCCCTTTTCTCCTTCTTTTTCTGTGCTTTGGTTTTCAGGAGCTTGGGTTGTGTTGTTGGAGAGGATGGCCCCTGAGGAAAGGGTGCTTCTTCCCACCATTGGTTGAGGGAATCCGTTGAATTCTGAAGAAGTCCGGGTAATCCGGGATAGTCACTCCCCAAAATGGCTTCTTCGGGAAGAGAGGGAATAAGTCCTACGGTGAGGGTGGTTCCCGGATCCTTTGGATGTTGGACTTGGACTTGGGTGGTGGGATATCTTCTCGTATCGCCGTGCACACATTGAATGGCAACCGTTCCGGAGGGAGGTTCGGCGGGTGTCTGCAGGGCCTGGGGTCGGAGAACGCTCTGTCGACATCCAGAGTCTGCCAACGCTGTGAGGGTTTGTCCATTTATGGTTACGGGTCGGTGGAAGGAGGGTGGTTCAGAACCGGGTACGGAACAAACGTAGTTCCTGGCCAGACCAATCTCCATGGGTTCTTCTTTGTGGGGACACATGCGAGCGATGTGACCAAAACCTCCGCACCCGTAACATTGGGGTCCAGGGTTGGTAGGTCGCGTAGGCACTGGTGTGGGAAACAAATGGGTCATCACGGGTCTTTTAGGTAGAAGAGGGCGGAGAGGTCTGATGCCGGTGGTGAGGGGAGGTTTCTGGGGATGTTCCTCCTTGCCTCGTGGGGTCTCCTGTGCTCGACTGTAGGCACTGGCTATTTCCACGGCGGTATCCAAGGTGAGACGGGCATGTTGACGTACCCACCTTTGGGTACCGGGGTGTAGAGACGAGAGAAATTGTTCTAGGTGGATCTTTTCCAGGATCTCTTCCTTGGTGGACGTTTCGGGTTTCAGCCACCGAGATGTCAGATCCTTGATTCGGAACGATAGTGCTCGAGGAGTCTCTTGTGGTCTTTCTTTGACCTGACGTAACCTCACCCGGTAGGCCTCTGCGTCGATGCCCAATCGTTCCAATATGCACGTTTTGATATCAGCATACGGAGTGGTGCCTTGCACGTTGGCTTGTTGGTAAGCGGCTTGTAAATCACCAGTCAGTAAAGGGCCCAGGTAATGGCCCCAACGGTCTACAGGCCATGACGCAGCCTGGGCTAACCTTTCAAAATTCGTAAAGAAGAAATCCGGATCTTCTCCTGGCACGAACTTCTGGAGGACCACCGAGGGTAATGAGGTTGTGGGTCTCTGTTGCTCGAGGGCGGTGGTCAATTTTCCCATGGCTTGTTCGTGGGTGTCTCCCTGGCCTTTCAGGACATCGTGGAGTTGCCCACGATCGTTTTCAGCGGTTTTCAGGAAGCGTTCCATCAATGTCCCTAATTGTTCTTGGGAGGTAGCCATCCTTTGCAGTACGGCCTCCATGTCTCCAGCTGATCCCACTTCTGACACCACCTGTCGGCGTGTGGGTATTGCGGGCCGGAAAGTCAGACGAGGAGGCCAGATATAGTGGGCTATAGTGTTGTTTTATTGAACAGAAGTTCTGTTTACACAGGTGCAGGGTGTTGATGTAGCTGTGGAAGAACTCCTCGTCGCGGTCGGGGTCGGTGTTTCAGGGACGTCTCCGTTCTTGGTTGTAATCGGCGACCCTAGACAGTGTGGAGGTTCCTCGGAGGACCGGAAGAGAAAGAAAGAGGAGCCGTTAGTCCTGCTGGGACTCAGATGAAGACGCTGGCCCCGTTACCACAAGGTGAAGAGGAGTAAGCAGACTGTGTGGGGAAAGGATAAGGGGGAGAAAGGCAGGGGTTGGTAAAGGAAGAGTGCTCGGAATGTTCGTGAGAACAGGGTCTGTACAAGGTGTAGGGTGCTATACATAAGTTTCAAGGTGGCGGGACGGGATGGTGAAGAGAGAGAGGCTATATATATAAGGGAAGATTATATGGGTACATAGAGTACTCTAACAGACTGAGGGTATGGTGGAAGGTACTCACGCGCTCCGCCGTAACTCTCCTCCGAGTTACGGCCGCTCTCCAGCTTCCTCCGTGGGACTCCACCACTCTTCTGACCACTCCTCGAGTTCTCCACTTCCGTCTTCGTTCTCCACGTGCTCGACAGCCGAGAGTTCCTGCCACGATCTTTCGACTCCTCCAGTCTCTTCGGATCCGCCTTTTCTGTGGGCGTCTGGTTGTAGGTAGGCGGGACTTCCGGGGCATCGAGCGACTCCTTCCGCTCCGTCGTCACTCCTGATTGGACCCTGAAAGAGAGAGAGGGGTGGGGATTCCGTTGTCACGGACGCTTTGGAGATCCTTCGGAATCGGGAATCCGGGAAGGGACAGTTCCGGAGAGGAGGTAATCCGGGTGGTGGGCGTGAGGGATTGGGGACCGGTGGAAAGGATCCGTCACAGAGACCTAATGGTCTTATCAGCAATCCACTCCTAGATCTTGCCCAGAACTAAGAGAGCAAACATTTTTTGTGCACAGTCTTTCAGACTAACAAGTCTATAATTTTGTGGGAGAACTCTATCCCCCTTCTTTTTTTTTTTTTTTTTTTTTTTTACACCGTTTATTACAGAATCCAAAAGATATACAAAGATGGGCCTACAACCTTCAGGCCGACCGCTAGCAAACAAAAAGAGCATATAATACAAACAGTAGAACACACGCTGCGGCAGAAGTGAGATCACAGGAGTTGAGAGAAGCGTTGGCAGCCACACCATCCGGACCCCACACAACGGTTTCATTTTTATATAAATAACGAAAAAACAAGTCCACAAGGCAACCCACAATCGGAAACAATAGCATGTGCTCCCCTGGGGGGGACCCTACCGATACACAGGAATATCAAGGGGGGGATAGGTCGGGACGGAGACAAAGTGGACTCAATGCCCAGAACCAGGAAGACAAGCAGGCTAAGGAGACGGGACCGGTGACGGATCAGGCATCAGCGGCGGGGTACAGATTCCCCCACGGTAGGCGTTCCAGGGGCCCCACACTTTCACCCATTTCCCAGGCTTACCTCTCGCAACATACACCACCTTTTCCCGAAACATACACCAATCCATGTTGTCCTTCCACGCCGAGACAGTCGGTGACCTCTGGGAACCCCACAATTGCGCAATATCACGCTTGGCCACCATATATCCCGGAGTCACCCACCACGTCTGCGGCACTGAGTAGTCGGTTGGCTCCCACACATTCAGGAGACATCTCCTCGCCTCGGGCAGCAGCGGCACATGCGTAACTGCCTGCAAAACCTCATGCACGCCACGCCAGAATCGCGCCACCTCCGGGCATTCCCACAAAATATGGAGAAAGGTCCCCAAAGAACCACACCCACGCTTACACAACCCGTCCACAGCATAGCCCATACGCATCAGACTCGGCCCCGTAACATAGACCCTATGGAGTATCTTGAGCTGGACGAAACGAAGGCGAGCCGGTATGGCCACCTCTTTCGGGGAGGCCACCGCAGACACCCAGTCCTCGTCATCCAGCTCCAATCCATCAGCCCCCCACGCCTCACGAAGGCCAGTCAGCAGTCCCGAGCGATCATTGATGAGTTTTTTGTAAATTAATGAAATCGTGCCGTCCGGTACATGCCCATCTAGCACTCTATCTTCCAGAGGGGAGTACTCCGGGATGGAGGCAACGTCCGGGAATACGGAGCACAACGCATGACGGATCTGCATATATCGAAAGTACTCCCTGTCCTGCAACTGGAATTCCGTCTAAAGCACATCGAATGTTTTGAATCCCCCCCCTCGTCCAGAGATCGCCCACCCTGCTGATGCCTATCATGTCCCACTTCTCAAAGCCCTTCGAGGTCCACAGGGAGCCCAGCCGCTCAGATGCGTATAGTGGCGTCGCCCGAGTCAAACGATCCTTCCACCCCATCGCCAAGTAAGCCGCGTGCCACACTCGCACCATGACCCGCGTGGGGCCCGTCAGACGTGCGTCGAGCGAGCTAGAATAAAGCGCCCGATTATAGTCGCCGCCCGGCAGTAACTTTTTATCCATCTCAAAGGCCGAGTTTAGAGCGGGCCCGTAAAGGCCGTGATTTATCGCAGCCAGCTGGGAGGCCCAGTAATATCTCTTGATGTCTGGGAGGGCAACCCCCCCGTCGTACCACGGGAGCGTCAGCTTCGCCAGGGCGATACGCGGTCTACCCTCCCAGAACAGGCGGCGCTGCAAACTCTCCACTTCGCGAAAGTAGCGCGCCGGGACAACGTCCATTGTGTTCTGTAAGGCGTACAGGAAACGTGGCAGCGACATCATCTTAAACAATGCCGCCCGGCCGAGCGGCGAGAGCGGCAAGCGCCTCCAACGCGCGACATCATCCTTCAGGCGCCGGAGGGGGGGAAGCAAGTTCTGTTTATACCGGGTCTCCGCGTCCAGGGTAATGAAGATACCCAGGTACCTAAATCCCCGCGGAGCAATCTGGATAGGACAACCCCGCGGAAGGATAGGAGCCTCCCCAGAGAGGACATACACACAAGATTTAGCCCAATTGATGACTAGGCCGGAGTTGAGGCCAAATGAGTGCAATACATCAACCAGTACTATCAGCGATTTACGCGGGGAAGCCAGGTACAAAAGAATATCATCAGCGTAAAGAGATACGCGGTCCTCATACTCGGGGGTCCATCGGAGACCACGGATAGAAGGATGCCACCGCAGCCACTCCGCCAGGGGCTCCAAGGCAAGCGCGAAGAGGAGCGGCGATAACGGGCAGCCCTGCCGCGTGCCCCTGCCCAGCTCAAACGGAGCCGACACCCTACTGTTCACAGCCACCTGCGCCAGCGGTCCGGAATACAACAATTTCACCCAACCGATGAATCCCGGGCCAAACCCAAACTTCGCCAGCGTCGCCCAAATATATGGCCACTCAAGTGTGTCAAACGCCATAGTGGCGTCCAGGGACGCCAAAATGGCCGGCTCCCGTAGGAACGGGACACGCGCGAGCACCCCATGCAAGCGCCGCAGGTTGAGCGCAGTGTTGCGATGAGGGATAAAACCGGACTGATCCTGGTGAATCAGATCGCACACCACGCCAACCAGCCGATTGGCCAACACCTTGGCGAGAATTTTGGGTTCCGCATTCAGCAGCGAAATGGGCCTGTAGGACGTGACCCGGTCCCGCGGCCTCCCCTCCTTATGAATAACCACGATAGTAGCCAGACGCTGGTCTAGCGGGAGGGAGCCCGCCGAACGGGCCGCGAGGAACATAGCACGGAGATGCGGCGCCAGCGTATCCGGTCGCAGCTTGTACAATTCGATAGGAAGACCATTAGGACCCATGGCCTTGCCGGAAGCGACCGAACGTATGGCGAGGGCAATTTCCTCAGATGTTGGGGCGGCGTCCAACGACACCCTGTCCTCCTCCGAAAGGGAAGGCAGCGCGATATCCCTGAGCAGGGCATGGGAATCCTCTTCCGAGCGGGAGGACACCGGGGAATACACCCCACGGAAATATTCTGCAAAGCAATCAACAATTTCTTCCGGTTCAGTTACACACACACCATCCAGTTTCTCAATCGACGGGACAACTCGACTCGCTCTCTCCTTTTTATCCAGCCACGCAATCAGTTTCCCAGCCTTATCACCCACATCATACAGTCTCCCCTGTTGCTCTCTACTGAGGCCCCTGGCCGCCTCCGTGACGAGGGCCTTATAGGCCGCCTGCTTGAGTCGGAGAACATGTAGTTTGTCATCCGTCACCCCACATTCTAGGTCACCCTCCAACTCGGTTATCTCAGTTTCAACACGGGTCACCTCCTCCCGCTCGCGCTTCCGGGAATGGGAAATAAGGGACAGGGCCTCTCCCCGGAGTACCGTCTTGAAAGCCTCCCACAGGGAGACCGCCGATGACACTGACCCCACATTATCGTCAAAATATCGCTTAAGGGATTTAACCAACTCTGCACGAATGGTGGGGTCACGCAGGTACCAGGGATTAATCGGGACCACCCTACCCTCCCCCCTCGGGAGAATGTCGAAGTGCAACAGGAGCGGGGAGTGGTCTGAAATACCCCGCGCCAAATGGCGCACCTCCCCGATCCTCCCCGCTTGCGCCGCCTGCACCAGGACATAATCTAGCCTTAAGAGACTGCCATGGGCCCCGGAATGAAAGGTGTACTGTTTCTGCGTAGGGTGTTTCAAACGCCAACAATCCACCAGCCCCAAAGTATCCAAGAGGCCAGATAACCACGCTTGGGCACGGGGGAGATCCCTAGGGGGGTGACGGTCCTCAGTTCCGGAAACCACCGCATTGAAATCCCCCCCAACCACTAGAATCCCCTCCGGAAGGCCAAGGAGGAGGCGCCCCAGATCCGCAAAAGTAGTCATTTGCAACCCTGGCGGGACATAGACAGAAACAAAAACAATCACTCTGCCCTCCATTCTACCCACCAGAACCGTGTAACGTCCCCTGTCATCATGGAGCACCTCATCAACTTCCAATGGGAGCGAGGTTTTAGCCATGATGCCCACACCCCTGGAACCAGACGTGAAGCCCGAATGGGCCAGAAGGCGGTAGCCCCGTCGATTCATAGCACGAAAGGAGTTGCCAATAAGGTGCGTCTCCTGCAGAAAAACTATATCAGGTGAAATTCGTTTCAGGAACTGCAGGACCACACCCCGTTTTATCCTGTCCCCCAGTCCATTAACATTCCAGGACAAAAGACTCAGTCCCCTACCCCCCATCATAGCCGAAAGCGATCAATCGTCCCCCCGAGAGCACTTTAGGAATAGCACAACAATACTTTTGCCTTGTGGTACAAATGAACAATACCCCACCCCAACCCAACCGCCCCAACAAAACTCCCCCCTCCCTGCACCCCTGCATGAGCCCAGACAGCCCCCCCAACTTGCAGTGTGCCTGTCGCCCCTATATAATTGGAACTAGCTAGACCCCCTAGAGGAAAGAGTACCCCCTCAAGACCCCGCACAGCCTCCAAAGGAGGGGAGACGAGTACAACAAACAAAAGACCCTAAGCTTGGCCGAAAGTGGCCGCGTCATCCGGAGTGAGCCCCGGCATCAGTACCTCAGACCCGGTCCAGTGGGCAATCTCCTCCCGCAGCCCCCCCCCCCGCCATCCCGATCATGACCCCCAGACAAAGTGTCCAGCCAGTCCCCGGCCATTTCAGGACGGTCAAAAAAGTGAGTGCGACCATCCACCTCCACCCGCAGCCTGGCCGGGAAGAGCATGGCGTATTATAAGTTCATGCCTCGAAGCCGCTGCTTGACGCCCAGGAAACTCAGTCTCTGCTTCTGGACCGCTTGGATGAAGTCAGGATAAAAGTTCACCTCCATGTTCTCCAGCTTAATCGGCCCTTGCAGTCTGGAAGCTTGCAAAATCGCATCCCTGTCCCGAAAGTTAAAGATACGGGCAATAAGAGGCCGCGGAGGGGCTCCAACCTTCGGTCTGCCCCCGGGAACTCTATGGGCCCTCTCCACGGCAAAGAATTTACTCAGCCCTCGATGCCGGAGATGGGTAATGATCAGGTCCTCCACGAAGAGATCCGCCGCCGACTCCTCCCGTCCCTCGGGCACTCCGATGATGCGGATATTATTCCTCCGGGCCCGGCTCTCGGAGTCCTCCAGGCGCCGATCCATGAGCGCACTCGCCTGACGGAGCCGGTGCACCTCCGTTTGAAGGGCCGCCACCTCAGTCGTGAGGCCCGACGCGGTGTGGGCCAAAGAGTCGACCCGGTCGTTAGTCTTAGAGAGATCAGCTCTCACAAGGTTGACATCAATGAGGACCGCGTCGATTTTGTGCGCTAAAGTGTCGAACTGCTGGCCCACCGAGGCCTTCATCTCAGCAATGGCGCTCATGACGTCTTGCAAAGACAGATCCGTGGGCAAGTCCGGGGCATCCGGGGGGCACTCAGAGGACTTGTGCGATCCGCCGGGAGACCCCTTCGGGAGGGTGTAGCGGTCCATGATGTTGGCCTGATGTGCGGCGCCACGCCGGGTTGACTTGGCCTTCAACCGATCCCCATCCTGCTTCGTGGCCATCGTCGCGGGTCTCACACCCGCACCAGTCATGCAGTGAAGAGCAAGCAATCAAGGCCACGAGCTCCGGGGGGCCACCCCAGGACGGCAGAGCGGGCCACAGCAGGCAGGCAGGCAGGGTCTCCCAGCGAGGCCACCCCAACACAAAGAGCGCCGTGATCCCACTTGCGAAAACGGCAAGGGGGCGCGAAAGTGAAAGTGTGGGGTACGCGACTCGCCAGGCCCAGCCCGCCGTTGTTGTTCACTTTGCCACTGGGTCGCCCCCAAACGCGAATCCGGGGTCAGGAGAGAAGTAGGCCGCAAACTTCAATTGGTGCTCACTCCGGCACCCGAGGTCCGATTCGAAAACGGGAAACGGGTACCACCTCGGCTCAGGCTCACCGACACAGTCCCCTCAACCGATGCAGGATGAAGACAGGATAAACGTAGGAGGTTGCGGAGGTCCTCGGGAGCCTCGCACCTACGCGGCCATCTTGGTTGCGCGCTAGGCTCCTCCCCCTCTATCCCCCTTCTTATATATTGGACTAACCCCACACCCTTCCAAGAGTCAGATATGGGGGCACCGCTAACAATGGTGTTAGACAATAGTAGGATATACTTGGCCCGGTTATCTCTGTCGGACAGAAAGATATCTGGGATACCATCAAATCCCACCTGCCTGCCTCTATTTATGGCATCCAAAGGTAGGGCCACTTCAGCTAGATCAAAAAAGGCAGTCAGAATTAACTGGTGCATCAACTATGTGGTCAATACACAAGTCAGTATCTTCGTCGTCATCATCATCATCATCATCATCATCAAAGTCTTTATTTCGGTTTTGCAATACCATAAAAGAGACAAACACATGAATCTCGGATGACGATGTTCAGGATAAAAAAAGAACTATAAATGCTCCCTGTACAAGCTCTTGGGACTAAGACAAGAGGAATAAAAATTAACAAATTCTTAATACAAATAAACATGCACAAAAAGAAAATAAAGCTACACAAATTTCAATGTTAGATACATTTTACCTATCAGTACAGGGCTAAAGTGCGAGTACGCTACTAAACATTATTAATGTCTCATTTTGCTGAGGAGTGCGGCCTGTTTACATAAGACATTTTAAAACCTGTGCCCCAAGTAACCAATAAAAAGAGAATAAATAGCTTAAAATAGTGACATAAACTATTTTTACAAGCCAGCACACCCGAATGGACTGATCTATATGATATCAATTTGATTTCTTCGTGCCAGTCGGGGAGGTAGATACAACCCCCCCTTCTAATGGCCCAAAACTGGCCCAGGGATTTTGCAGTTGCACAAGCATAGAATGGTCTCACATCTGTCTTTAAAATGCGTAGAGCGTCTTTGTGGCTGTATGTCCCGAGTTGTCTATATACCGGTGTTAGCCATTTCCTCCTGGGTCTGGCATAGGCGGCACAAGCAAAAAAGACATGGCCTATTGACTTGTAAGGGCATGGACAGGAGGGACAACCCTTGGGCTGTGATGAATTTGTCTGCCGGCACTTTAATAAAATTAAGATAGCTTTCTAGCCAGCTGATGGATTTTATGTCGGTAAAAACATCAGTTAAACAGCCATGACACATTTTTAGGAAGTTCTTCTGTTCTGCCCAGGCCCAATACTGAGATTTAAGTTGATCCCTGGAGAATGTAGGCGAGAGACCTTCTTGCTCCTTAGGCGCGCCTATTCCTGCCCGGATGGTATCTATATGTTTAATCCATCCAATTTTATGGTATTTATCCAAAGCAGAAACTTCTTTAAAAACGGCTGCATAGGGGGCCAAATCTGGGGTTGTAACCATTCTATGCCAAAAGAGCAATGGGCGTAGGCTCATTTGGTCGTTTATAGACTTGACACCCAAGTCAAGTTTCAAGGGAAGATGAGGAGTGCTTTGGGGGAGTGAAACCAAGCTCCTAAGGAACTTGTTTTCCACTGATGAAAGGGTATTAACATTAATGAAACCCCACAGTTCTGCCCCTTATAGCACACTACTCCCTACCTTTCAACTATACAACTTGAATGCGGGGGCTATAGGCTTGGTATACGAGAGGCAATGCTCCCGCCGCAAAGCCCCAGTTAACTGGGAACATTTCAGGGACGCCTTCCCTTGGTGTTTCTTCCAGGCAATTCCCTCAGACAACTGGATTCCCAAGTAGTCAAATGAACCAACTCGCTCGAGCGGAACATTATCTAGGACCAAGTTACCTTTAAAGGATTTGTGAGGATTTAGCATCATCAACTTGGTTTTAGTAGTATTGATGACCAAACCCCTTGCATCACAAAAGGCCTTTAAAATGATTTAAATGTTTTTGTAGGCCCATGGGGGTTTTGGACACCAAAAGGGTGTCGTCTGCGAACAATAAGGTAGCTATTTTGTGGTTTGCCAACAAGGGAGCATCGGCCGGGATGGAACACAGGAGATTGGCCAAATGGTTTACATATAGGGAAAAGAGAGTGGGGGCCAGGACACACCCTTGGCGTACCCCTGCCGGATCTTGAATGGCTCGGTGGTTTGGCCCTTGTTTCCCCACCTCACACAGGCAAAATTATCCTCATACAGCCTGATAAGTGGTTCTAAGATTTCCAGAGGAATACCCATGTCTCGAAAGACTTGCCACAGTAAATTCCTGGGGACTAGGTCGAAAGCTGTTTTAAGATCTATAAAGGCAAGATATAAGCTGCCTTTACCCAGCACAACTATCTTCGAATACTGCAAGACCAGGCGAAAAGCCTGATCGATGGTGCTGGTCTTCCGCATGAAGCCTGCCTGGAGCGGAGAGATGATGTCATTCTCATCCATCCAGGTCTGGATTTTAACAAGGAGCGAACGTCCGAAGACCTTCTGAGCACAATCTATCAGGCTAATTGGGCGGTAGTTGGTGGGCTTCGACCTCTCCCCTTTTTTAAAAATGGGTTTTACTTCTGCCTCCTTCCAGGTGTCCGGAATACTCCCCCCGCCAGCAATATCATTGGCCAATTTCGTGAAATAAGTTGCCCAGTTGTCCCTATCCACTCGGAAGAGGTCACCAGGGATGCCCTCTAGACCTGGGGCTTTTGCAGGGATAATAGCATCTAAAGAGCGCATTATCTCCTCCCTAGTGAATGTAAGGGTACATGTAGGAACACCTATATCGTGGAACATCTGGGGACTGTCATTGGTGAAACCATTGGAGTATAACTCGCTAAAATGATTATGCCATTCTGTAGCTGGAATATTGTTTGCCAAAGGAGGTGAGCGTTCAAAGTTGCTTTTAGACATAAGGGACCAAAACTTCTGACTGTCAGGATGCCCAATTGCCTCTCCTAGCTCTACCCGTCTCTTCTCATCCCATCCCATCCTTTTTCGGCTTTACCCTGCACCTGTTTATACTCCTTCCTGGCATTACGAATGCTATGTGGCTCTCTATTCTTGATAGCAACAGTCAGTCTCCCTCTCAAGACCCTGCACTCTTTATTATTCCATTAATGTTTTCCCAGATCCCTTCCCTGTGATAACCTGGTCTTGTTAATCGGGGCATGGAAAAAGCAGGCCAGACAATCAATGAATTCCCTATGGAGGGTACTGCATCTGCTCTGTATAGACAAATCCGTGGTCGCAAGTGTTTGTGTCGCTAATTGATTGGTCCTTGATCAATTGGATCTTTGTTTCATCCGCCAGAACCACGGGCCATTTGAGTCGCCGCTTATCATTTGTGGGGATTTGAATCTTTGATGGTGTTGGGAGCTCTCTCCCAATGCCACCCCAGGGATTTTCAATAGACAGAATTAGGGGGTTATGATCACTGTCGCAGAAGGGGGGGGTGGCGAGGGGGGAGTATGGCCATGTCCTGTACCGAGGGCCAAAGAGTAAAATCCACTAATAAGTAGTCGATCCTACTTGACCCATTTGGACCGGTGAAAGTCATTCCTCCTCCTCTGTCTGAGGTAGTTCTACCATTAGCGGCCCTTAACCTATATTAAAGGGATATCCTATTCAGTTGCAGTGCAGCTTGCGACCATTTTTTAATCAGAGTGAGCTCCAAAGGAGGTACCCTCCAAAATTTGTCCTCCTCGTTCACATCGTGGGCCTCAGCCCAATCGAGTGGCTCCAAAGTTACGTTGAAGTCACCACCAACTATTAGTAGATGACTTTTCTGCCTGGCTTCCAATAAATTATCCATGACCTGGAGGGTTGGGGAGCTACCACATCTGGTGCTCCTAGAATACACATTATATATATATATATTGAGTGTCTTACCCTTGCCATTGAATAGCCTAATCCCAAGGATATCTGGGCTATTAGTAGCCAACTCTTTAGCATCGCAATTTAATGTGAGGCTTACAAGTATGAGCTGTCCTCCTGAGGTCGAGCCATGTTTGGATGGTGTTGCTGGTCTGTGGAAAGTCATAACCCCTGGAATAAACGTGGGGGTCAAGCTCCAGGTTTCTTGGAGAATACATATCTCAGTTTGAGCGATAAGCTCCTGCCAATGCAGGCAATCAAGCTTCCCCATAATGCCTGCCATGTTCCATGACATGATTCTCAGTTCTTGCCCATTGCCTTTGAGTGGACGCCGGGGAAGGATTAGAATAATTCGATTTGGATGATGCATAGCTTTCGTTGTCTAATAGTGGGTCTAAGACTTGTTCCTTCTGTGTAAGATGCGTCGTGCTCTCTTACTCGCTAGGAATTTCCTTGTGATAAGAGTTTACATGGCCTGTGATGTTCATAGGACCTATGGTGAGGTAAACCTTGATTGGGACTAGGGTTAGTCAATCATTCTGCGATAGGGATGAGATAGAGTCCCCGGGAGGCTGTCGCACATTTTCTGCTTGATCTGGTAATGAGGGGATGGTTAATCTCAGCCTGATTTTTGTGCATGAGGTTGGGTAAGATCTAGCCTCTAGAGCAATTAAATCGTGCACCAGGTGCTCTGAAGCTAGTCTTAGCTCGATTGCATCGACTGTATTCTGGTTTGATCTACACCCCCTAATGTGCCTTAACCAGTGGATGGCTTTGTTTTTTAGGGCATCAACACTCTCGTACTTGGTGTATTTTGGATCTACTTTAGGAACATTAGTCATGTAAATTGACCCCGCTATTGGATTGTTTTGCTTGCAATGGGGAGGTGGGGGAAACTGATAAGGTAGGGACACCTTATTATAACTTGTGGCCATGCTCGGCAAGGCAGGCCCTGTTGTTAGTCTATGCCCAGCTTGGTCCTGTGGCAAACCCGTACTTCTCCTACTGTGCTCAATATTTAACCTACGTTGCTCTAGGGATGTACTGTTAGTTTCTCTTGAGCTGTGAGAGGATAGGTGGTCAGAATACAAGATCAAAGCATTACAATCGGGTTGCTTCCCAGGGGGCTTTGAGAGTTGTGCTAGGGTGTTTGAAGTGGTAGCAGCTATACGTGTAGGCTATTGTGTCCGTATAATTGCTGGTGGAGTTTAGACACCAAGATAGTTAATGCCTCAACACTACTTCTTAGGTCTATAATTTCCCTTTGGAGATCAAGGTTTTAAGGTGTAAGAACAGAATCAGTTTCCCTTCCTCCCTGTGAAGTGTTTAGGCTTATGTTATTAATTATATGAGAACAGTCAGTGTTCGTATGCACTTTAGTTGAGAGTGGCTCATCAGCGAGAAGAGCAAATCAATTACTCAGGGGGAGCTTGTCTAGTATAGCGTTATTGGAAAGACTCGCTTCCCTTTGAGCGCATGGGGGGGCTTGGGGTATGACAATTGTACACTTCTGCGGCTGGGGGCTTTTTACTTTTCCATGCTGCTTTCTTAAATCGGTTGGGGATGTTCCCGTACCCTGGGGCATTGGGACCGATGGAGCTTAGGGGTCAAGGGGACTTAGTGGGGGGAGGTAGGAATTGGTGCAGGTGAAAGTAGAAACTCTTCACAGTCTGCAACAATGTTCCTGATACGGCCGAGGACTTCCTCTCCTGTCCCCCCGTCACTCTCAGATCCCTGTACCAGCGGATGGAGCTGTTTTTTTTATCTTTTCGTAGTAGCTCCTCCCAACCCACTCTCTGTCCCTTTCCTTTTCCCCATGGCTCCAATTAAGCAATCAGACCTCAACAATAGTACTGCAGACAGTTCTGGCCCCAACAGAGCTACAATGTCCAATGGGGAAACAGGCAATAAGTCCAACTAGGAGTCCAAAAACAAAGATATGTGGTTTAACAAAGATGGTTCAACAACAGTACCTTTAAAAGGAGGTGTCCTGGGGCTTCAAACCTGAAGTGTTAGGGGGGTGGCCCAGCCCAGCCTACTCCAGGTAATGACGGGCCCGGGCGCGAGTCCCGTGTGAGTACCGCGCTGCGGGATGACAAGGGGGCTTAAATGCACCTCCGGGCGCTAGAAGGTGACGTGGTGATGTGGCGAGAAAGAGCCTGGTTGTTGGAATCCAGCTCACCCACTGCTGCTGGCTCACTTCCTGGGTTCACTGCCCGGCCGGAGTTCCGCTGCTGTGTCCCGTATCTTAGTCATTTGGAGACTATAAGGTAGAAAAATAATCAAACCAAGCCTGGGGAGCGACATTCTGGAGAGGGAACGCGAATATTACATTTCAATAGCCATTGGCCTATACTCGATTAAAAATACCATTACAAAGGAACACTTTTGGGGTCATTTGAGAGAGTTCCAGCTTAATGTGCAGAAAGAGGATCTGCATGTGCTGGTAATTTGCACCCTGCCCGCTTCAGATATGTACCAAGAAAAAACCAAAACTAAAAACGTCTGAACAGCAGGACATATTGTCAGCAGAGTGAGTCCCAAGGATTCACCCCCTTCACAGCTTCCAGATCTGATTAAGTTAATCAGTTATCACCAAATAGATCGATATACCAGTGTCCACATCACAGCTCAAAACTCTTCTCCTTCACTCTTCAAACTGAGATCAATTCCATACAATAGCCAACACTTCTCAAGACAAATTTGTCAGGAGACCAAAACAAGAGAATTTAGATGCTGATTGTGGCACACAGAGTAGCACAGAGCATAGACTTTGCATTGTAGCACCGTTTAGATTAACTCACTTAAGTGAAAGTGCCTTTTAGCAATCAATTTTGCTCCGTGGCTGCAGTGTCTTACACACAAATCATTCCAAAAGTCCAGCCTTTTCTCTTTTGCAAGGCAAACATGCAGTCACATGGTGTTGAAATCACAGAAAGGAAACACCTAGAGAGGATAGTACAATGCTGCCATCTAGTGGGAACAATTTGGCAGTTGTAGGTTACAACAGAAACTGCAGATTTGGGGCTGGTGGGTTTTAACCTGTCAAACTCAGTTGAAACTGAGATCCGAACACCTTACCCATGCCACATAATTAAAAAACAGAAGAAAACTGTAAACTGGGGCAGAAAGGCGTGGAGGGTGTTCCACCTGAAAAAGATGGCTGCCTAATCTGCAGGCTCAGGTCCGTTACGTCCGAAAATGCTTTACCTGACAACGACAAGATGCCAGGAGTCCTGTGATCCCTTTGAATCCAGGTGATCTTTGTGATATGAGTATGATCCCTCTATATTGCGGGGTCACTTGTGGTTGTCTACCCCTCACTCCAAGATGGCGGCTGGGCGCGTGCCATAATGTACTGCTCTCTGTTGATTCTGACAGCATCCGGTCTAATACCAAGACTCCATCCCAAAGTGAACAGCGGAAAATAATTGCAGGTAACATCACTTAAAACATGGTAAGTGCTTACCTCTTTTTATTGAATATGGCCAGACAAAACCCTTTCTGTGGGCTTTTGAGAAGGATTCCACTGCTATGTGTGGGTCCCTGACTCCAAAATGACCACCGTACGGCTGGCTTAACCAACTATACTCTGTCGGACCTCTACCCAAGGGGTAATAGTGATGAGCAGCTGAAATCTGTAATATCATCCTTGAGCTCCCGCATTGGGTCCCTCAGATATGCCAGCAATCTGCGTTTGAGCAACACTCATTCTCTTCAGTAAACACAGGCACCTCACAGTTGACCGACCCCATCTTACACCAGAGAAAAGAAAAAGAAAACACGAAAGAAGATGTGGGGGCGGGATTTAAAAACAAGATAATTAAAACCAGAAAAGGGCTTGAGTGAGTTCATGGGTATTGTTTCTTCTTTCCTTAGTATTCTGACGGGTGATGTCCTTGGTTTAATGATTTCCAAAATTCGATCTTTTGTTGTTTTCGATTGATTAATAATGTTATAGTATAAAGTTGGTCATTAGCTTTTGTATAGGCAGGGCATGCCATTTTTGTGACTCTCCAGGAGTAGGTGGGTGCCTCTTAATGTCTACTCTGCGTGCATTGTTGGAGCGTTCTGAATGCTTGAAAAATATGGTCATAAAAACGGTACATGCATATTTTCACTTAATGGGGTCTTGTGTAGCTCCCCAGACAGTGGACTTCTATTGATAATATTATATTAACTTTTTAATGGAGATAAACAATATAAGGCAAAATACAAATTTCATAGTGCAGGTGCTTTTAGAGATACCGGTACGCTATGCATGGTGTTCGTACCTTTCATTGTCAACATATTGTATTCTATTTCTATATCTAAAGGGTCTCTGGGTCAGCCTCCTTTCAGCGATTGTCTGCTTTTGATTCGAAATGTTCAAACAATTACTTATCAAATTGTCAGTAGCATCTCGGGTCAGCCAACAGACTGGTTTAATTGCTTTTCTATTAGCTGTTTATAGGCATCCTTCCGCCTCCACTGGAATACAGGAGGGACTATTTTACATCCTTAATCAGTTGGTGAACCGCTCAGTAGCAGAGGAGAGTGAATGCTGATGTAAGCACCTTAAAAACGGATGCTACAGAAAAGAGAGGGTTACTTTCGCTGTAGGAGCTTTTTTGCAAGGCTTTTGTCAGTGCTTTAGTACAACAGATTTAAGGTTTATCCGACATGCACATGATTCACAAGACAAACGCCAAACCTGTTTACTAAGCCAATTTTTTTCGTTTTTGAGAAACTTTTTGTTTCCACGCTGCGCACACCTATGGAAACCATGATGCCATAGTCTGAGATAGTCTCAATATGCTGATGGGTACCCCATATTTATATTTTTTAATTAGCATCTACCATGTATTATATCGTCTATTTAGAGAAAAGTATGTTTACATTTTGAAATGCTGTTGCTTGATTTTTATTTTATTCTCAACGTTAGCATTTGTATGTACAGTGCTTTTTAGCTAGTTTTCCTCTATTTAATTCCCCCAGAGTCTGTTCAAGTCTTACCATTTGAGCCTTCAAGTTTCATAGTCAGGTGAGTCCCGGACTAATATGAAAACACACCAACAATGGTACAGCATGTTCTAGTTGTTGTTTTGCATTGTATTGTAGCACTTACATAGCGCTTACTCCTCCTATGTGGGAGCTGAGTTGCTTGCTTACATGGGTAGTACTCTACCCTTTGAGGGGTGTTTGGTTTAACCCCTTCGCTGCGGCGGAAATTCCGCCGCAGCGCTGGGGGGTGCGGGGGGGCAGCGCGGTGGCGCGGTGCTCATGACGGAGCCACTCCGTCATGAGCCACGGTTGGGCTGTGCTCATGACGGAGTGGTTCCGTCATGACTCCGCCCACGGCGCTAATCGCCCGCACAGGTGGGGAATTAGCACCGCGCGGGCGGCGCGGCCGCCAACGGCCGCAGCATGACGGAACCACTCCGTCATGAGCACACGGCAACCGTGGCTCATGACGGCGTGGTTCCGTCATGAGCACCGAACGAGTTAAAGTGTGTTGCCTTGTTTTGGTCCTGTGTGTGCGAACCTCAGAGGTTAGTTTATCGTGTTATGGGATGCAGAGCTTAGCAGTGTGATGTATGAAAATGTTTATGGATTTCAGTAAGCTGGCAGCTTTGAGCAACTCCGCTGGTCCCTTTTTGGTATTTCTTAGGTTCCTAGTCCAATCAGCAGGCCAACAGGAGGGTGCAGTCCAAATCCAATTACAAATGATCAACTGGGTAGGTGCAGGAAAGGGTTTCTTGTAACTTGTTGTGTTCCTGTAACTTTAACAGGAGGTCAGCCATGTGACTTTTTAGAGTCCCCTTCTTTGCCCTGGGTATAAGAGGGAGAGGAGGCCCGGTCTTCTAGACTTGTCTCCGATCTCAAACAGCAGGTTCAGTCTTCTTCTGAGCTTCCATAGGTCCTGTAGTATTCTGAAGTGGATGTCTGAAAATGCCACATTTATGCCTTTCTCAAGCGTGTGGGTGTGAATGACCACCGGGGCAAGGTTCCTGGAGATATCCCCACCCCCTTTGGGAATTGTCAAAATGGCCGAAGTCTCCATCAAGTCTCTGAAGTATGAAAATACTAAACTTGGGCTGTGTGTGTGTGTGTAGGGAGTGTACTATGGTAATCCTAGTGTATTCCCACATCTAGCACTAAAATCCAGTTTTAGGCAGTCCCTGTAATAATAATAATAATAATAATAAACCCCTAACAAATTCAGAAACAGAGGTCTGGTAGAAGAAGGTTGCACTTTCAGCAACCAGCCAGAAGATACACACACATTGTTTTGAAATTCTGTTTCCCTCTCTTGACGTGCACCCCAAATGTCATGTGGAAAACCCTGCAGACCTGTCAAGCAAGTCTTGACTCTCCAGCAGAATCTAACACTTTGATGTCAACAAGAGGCCCTCTCACAGGCCAGATCAGAAAGATTTAGGGCAACTTTGACACCCTAGATCCGGCCAACACACCCGCCACCATCGCAGACAACCAAGCCGCCCCTAAACAGACTGTGCTCTGCTGGATCCCGCTCACCACAGAGGACACACTCCAAACCATGAAGCGCATCCACTCGGGGGCCCCTCGACGGACCCTTGCCCGTACCACATCTTCCACAAAGCAACTGCCGCCATCGCCCCCAGCTCCGCCGCACCATCCACTGCTTCATCGAAAACGCCACCTTCCCCGACGACTGGAAACACACTAAGATCAACCCCCTGCTGAAGAACCCATCCTCAGACCCGACGGACCTCAAGAACTTCAGACCAATTTCTCCCCCCCCCCCCCCCCCCCCTAAACCCCCCCCCATCCCAGCCAGGGTCAGAGAAAAGGCCATCAACACCCAGCTCTCTGCATTCATCAAAGCGAATCATGTCCTGGACACCACCTAATCCGGCTTCCGAAGCAACCACAGCACAGAGACAGCACTCCTTGCTGCCACCAATGACATCCGCTCCCTCCTTGACTGAGGCGAGACAGCAGCCCTCATGCTGCTAGACCTCTCGGCTGCATTCAACACAGTCTGCCACAGCACTCTAATCACCAGACTCCACGACGCCGGCATCTGCGACAGGGCTCTGGATTGGATCCACTCCTTCCTCACCGGCCTGACCTAGCGAATCTGACTACTACCGTTCCTCGCAGAATCCACAGAGATCAGCTGTAGAGTTCCGGGGGCTCCTCCCTGAGCCCCACCCTCTTCAACGTCTACGTGGACCCCTCATAGCCATCGTCAGAAGATACAAACTCAACATTTTCTCCTACACAGACAACACCCAGCTGATCCACTCCCTCACCAATGAACCCTCAACTTCCAGAACCAGCTTCCACAGTGGAATGAAGGCCGTTGCGACATGGATGAAAGACAGCTGCCTCTAGTTCAACTCGGACAAGACCGAAGATCTCATCCACGGACCCACCGCGTCAGAATGGGACGATTCCTGATGGCAAGCCATTCTTGGTGCCCCCCCTAGCCTGACGGACCACGCACTCAACCTTGGCATCATACTGGACTCTTCGCTCATGATGAACCGCCAAATCAACATAGTTTCCTCAGCCTGCTTCCACACCCTAGCCTGCTTCCACACCCTCTGCCTGCTCCAAAAGACTTTCAGCTGGATGCCCACAGAATCCAGAAGGACGGTCACCCATGCACTCATCACCAGCAGACTCGCCTACGGCATCGCACTCTATACAGGCAGCACCCAGAAACAGCTCAGGAAACTAAAGTACGTCCAAAACGCCCCAGCCAGACTGGTCCTCAACATCCACCACCGTAGTCGCATCATGCAACACCGACAACTCCACTGGCTCCCCATCAACAAGAGTCACTTTAAAGCTCCTCACTCAGGCCTACAAAGCCCTGCACAATGAAGGACTGTCTGTGAAATTAGGGCACACTTGGCATGCTCTTGTAGGTCACAGGACAGGTCCAGGATCTCACTCCTATCAAGGGACAGGCTTAGATTTCTTGCACACACTGCATTAGTGTGAGGCTATGGCTAGAAATAAAAAACCAGGATACCACGCAGTCGGGCACTCTGGGCAGAGAAATGCAACTATATACCATGCAGAGGACATTTCCGCCGCAACACCAAGTATGTATTGTTTCTGTATTCGATATAAGAATCACTATTTTCATAGGTTGGTTAACAAAGTTGTGTGCAATTTTATTTTAAAAAGGTGTATTTTGTTTGATTAGTTATAGTTAACTACTGTAAGGATATCAATTGTTTACTTAAGAAAAAATATCCTAGTGTAAAAGATTAAAAAAATAAAATATCGTTCACTTTGTGTATATTGTGCTTTTCAGGAATCTTCTACAACATAAAGATAAACATAGTCTAAAAGAGCATTACATCTAGTAGCTGCTCTCTGGTCACCTTACATGATCTCACAGTCTATGTAGCAAATCATGCAACTGATTAGCGTGGAACTGACACTGATGATTTTCCAAAAATGTACACAAATTATTTGTGTTTATATATTTAAATATTTACAATCAAGACTTGACAACATTAAGTTGATTGAAAGTCTGACTCTTTCCTAAATAAACAAGCATTTGCAATGCAATAGGTCTTGCATTTGCGAGATTTTGAGCTATTGCACTTTGTAAATGACAATGCCTTTTATTTATGTTTAGAAAACCTGTAATAATAATAGATATTGTCATTTACAATACGAATAGGTCAAAGTTTTGAAAATGCGAGACCTATTGAATTGTAAATGCTTGTTTTTTGTTAGGCACAGGGAGATTAAGAATCTCAGGATGTTGAGTCCCTGCTGAGACTCGAACCCGGTTCCCCAGCTTCCAGGACCACCGCTGTAGCCGTTACGCCACATCTTTGCAATGAGCATCACATTTGTAATGCATGGTATAGCCGAACCGTCCACACCCCCCATTGCCCCTACATTAATTCTAGAAAATAATGTGAAATACATTAAATTGAACTGGCACTTGGTCAGGCGAAGAGGTGCCCTCCTAATGCCCACATCTGACGTGACACCGTAAGGGAGTGCTTTCTTTCACTGAACTCATACTGCATTCTGGGAGTTGTTGTTTCGCTTCTACCTCTAAGCTCAAGAATCCAGGCACGCTAAGAACTCCTGAATGTGTTACATATGATGGGTCCGCTGGCATCTTTGCTCCACCCACACACATGACCCATTCACACACCAGAACACCCCAATCACGCGATATCCAGATACTCTGAGATCGAGGGAACATTTGATGCAAGACCTAGACCGGTTCTAGCCCGGAGCCCTAGCAAGACCTGGCACGCATCCTCCAGTGTAAAATCAAACTTCTACACAGGAGGATCCCTCGCTGAGGCAAAGCGCTGTGACTCGGCCCAACACAGGACAAAACAGAAACCGGAAGCAGGGAACTTGCAGAAGAGCACACTCGAAAACAAATTAGCACAGATTTACAATTTAAAGTCAAACTAAATGTTTGCCACCCCTGTTTATAATGCGCAAAGCTTCTATTCCTACGGCGGTTTGGCGCTATACACGTGACTACCGGGCATAAGCCTCTCCCCTTTCAGCGTTGGACATCTATTAACATTTAGTTCAAAAGTAAAGACTTAAAAGGAGCACGCCCAGTGGTGTTGCTTCCATTGGTGCGGCGGGTGCAGTGGCACCGGGGCCCAGACGGCTGAGAGGCCCACTGAACCCTGATTATTGCTGCATTTAACAGAGGGACCATTACACACTGGCTAAGCCACTGAGCGACTCTACGTAACCCAACTGCGCCTACCCCTGGATAGTTAATCAATGTGCTGTTTACTGTACTGTAAACACTGAATTCAGTGCCTGGAATTCATGGCTCGTGCTGGCTGGTCTGCAGACATCAAATTAGCACCTGCGTCACGGGGTGGGAGGGCCTGCGACAGAGACAATCTATGGATGCAGCTTCCTACCCTGGGGCAGGAAGCATGACCAGCCCCAAGCCCTAGGGCAGGAAGTACCCAAACAATGGCCCCTCTGCCCCCTGAAACGCTGATGCATCAGCCTTCCGCGGCCATCAACACACGTTTATTCAGCCTCACGAGCAGGGCCATAAGTGTCTGTATTTGTTTGATCTCTTTCACAGAGGACAGCGTGTGGGCAAAGTCACTTCAAAGTGGCGCTACCTTTAGACAGTGACGGTATTCCCAAAAAGGGTGTGGAAGTTGCACAAGTCGTTTCTTGCAACCCTGGTAAAGTTGGTGTTTTGCAACTTCAAAATATTTGTACAGTTTGAGATTTTTCCCAAATTTGTTTACAAGTCATGACACTTGCGACAATCCATTCTTTTCAACAATTTATCTCGTAAGAGGTAAACTTGAGCGAACACTTCTATATAAGGCCAACTTGCAATGAAAAGTAACACGCGATGCACAGAAAAAACGTGGCATGGAGGAAAGAAAACTTGAAACCCGTAAACTTATCAAAGTGTAAAAAGTGTAACTTTGTAAAACTTTGCCGGCGTTAAAAAAAACATGGAGATGCTCTCTGAAAATTCTCCACCCGCCACTTCTGCTTTGATTTTGGAAAGTAATGTCACAGTATGTGGACAATCTGTGACTGGAAACGAACATCTTATCTTTCTTCTACTACGTTTCTCACTCAACAAGAACAAGACAAGCCCGGCGGAGCGTGGCGCGCGCGCTTGGCGGGGGAGGGGGAGCGCATTCCAGGCGGGGGAGCGCATTCCAGGCGGGGGAGCGGACCCTTTGAAGTATGATGCCGAGGGCGCCAGTGGGCTGAAGCGCTTCCCCAAATGGATTGCATGGCGGCACGATGCACGTGATTGTGCGCGTGCTCGCCATGCAATCCACTTTTGGGAGCACTTTTGGGAGCCCCTTACTAGAGTCTCGCCTAGCGATTGCTACGCAATAGCTAGGCGAGACCTAAAAAATAAGAAGGCTGTAGGAAACAAGCACTGGAGAAACCAATAGGTCTAGCCTTGGCAAGACTTCAATGTTTATTCCTTCTTTCGCACCATGTAAAAAAGCAACATTTAAAAAATATAAAAAATCCAGCAGTGGCCGAGCTGCCAAAACGCATTAGCCATGGCACTAAAGCGTGCTGCTCTGCAGGCAGCTGGAGTCCTGTGATGAACCAAAATGATGCCACTCCTAGTGCAAGATGACTGATGGATACAGTGGGCTGGCCTCTTGGCCCATATTTCATGGTGGATGGAAGCAAAATATGAATGGCAGCTGAACAGACCATCGGTTAAAGAAGTCTTTCTATGTAGACATACATGTATTTTTGTTATGTTTTAAAAAAACACATGAGGCTTGGTAACCGCTAAAAACTGTCTGTAGGCAAGACCTGAAGCAACAGTGAAGAAAAGGGCTAGAAAGTACAACGGAAAAAAACAGAGCGGGTACGGAAATTATTTTGGTGGGCTTCATAAGGCAGGAGGCATTGAGGAATGCTTTCTGCTTTAAAATGCACTGCATAAATCCAACAGGAATGGGTTCTTGGCAAGCGAGCAAATTGTACCTGTTTTGTTTCGCAAATATAGCCACTAAGTATTACAAACGAAAAAGTAATGGAAACATTAAAAGCATACAGTTAAAAGTGCTTACATGTGTATGCAAAAGTTTAAAAAAAGAAAATCGCAAAAATAAATGAATAGAAATGGTGTAGCTTAGGGAGTAAAAAAAAGAGAATGGGAACTACCGAAAACGACAAAGGACACAAAAAGAGCACGCATAGTTTGCGGAGATTGGGACCCGGGGGGACCGCGGCGCGAGCCGGGTGTCCCCCTGGGAAGGTTCGCGCGATGGTACAGACCACGCAGCGAATCACGTGTTAGGTAGGGGGCGGGGCTTAGGGTTTTCACCGTTGGGAAGGCGTTTAGGCGGGAAACGATCGCTGAGGCAGGGAGACGGTCGTTTTTTGTGACCCTCCCTCCCACCCTCTTTTTTCTGTATAAAAAAAAAAAAATAAAAATGTAATAATAAAAAAAAAAAAAAAAAAAAATATATATATAAAAAAAAAAAAAAAAAAAAAAAAAAATATATATATATATAATATATATTGATGAATTTTTTGATCTTAAGTCACGTTTAGGACAGGTGACATTTTGTTTCTGTTCATGTGTTTTTCTTTCATGCGGTTTTTTGAGGGTTTGGATAGTCTGGAGCGGGCTTATCCTTCCCTCTGGGGCGGGGGGAGGGTGGAGGAAAAGCTGGACAGGTAAACCAAAATGGTCAAAAAGGAAATGATGCCATTGGGGCAGTACATGGGGTAATTTATGGTAAATTTTGGTTGGGGTATTTTTGGAATTGTTTGTGGCAAAAATGTTTGGGAAGCAATTTGATAATATTTACATTGTATCAATAAGTGGTTCTTAGTTACCTGTCCTAATAAAGTGACCTTTTTTGCTAAGTCAAAATTTGGTGTGGTCTGTCTTATTGCGCGATGGTGCATGCTGGTGTTTAGAGGCGTTAGAACTACGCAGAATAATAATTTGAAAAGCGGATATTTTGCAAGAAGTTAAAAATGTCGAAAGAGGCAGATGTTAATGCAAAATTGCTCATTCAAATGGTAAATGGACATTATTTTCCACTTTCTTTGGTGTCACGTGTCAAAGCGTCCCATTTGGCCACAGACAATTACAAATATAAAACTAGTAATAATGAAAGACACATTTTGGCAGAAAATGTATACTAACAATCACGTCTACGAAAGTGGTGCATAATCGATGACTGCTTAATGTTCCAGATAAAGATTATTTTGCTCGTCTTTACATTTTAGGTGAAACTGAAAAATTGGACTCGCTGCTTGAAATAGTTTTGCAGCTATAAAACTGTTCCGTAGACATAATAATATGGCTGTCTTTTTAATGTTCTAAGTTTCCAAAGAGCAAAATAAACGTATTTTAAAGGCAGCCTCGAGACCTTCCAACTCAGAAGAGTGTGACTAATTGCGAAAATTATACCAAACATGACCCCATGTTTTCTGAAATAACGTCTGACAAAACGAGTTTGACAATGACAGACATGTACAATGTGGGACAGTGCAATAAAGGCAAAAGGGCGGCTCACAATAGTGAGTAAATAACGGCCACGTGACAAGCTTTCGGCGCATGCACGCCATTGATGCCTTGCAGCCGAGTGCATCACTGTCTTGGCTTTTGCTGTGAAAGTGTGGATCGTGACGTGCAAATAAATAGTACAAAAAGTATGGTCAGAGTGGTAGGGAACGGAAGTGCACAGGAAAGTGCGACCTTGAAGTGTGAGTTTCAATTTACGTCCCGAACCAAGGGCAAAAAGTGGGAAAGTGCAGTGTGAAGTGCAACGTGGAAGTTCGGGCCCGAAACTGTGTGTGAAGCAAGTGTAAAAATAAAATTACCTAAATATAGGCATTCAGAACTGCTGTACTGGTAGACCTGTATCACTTAAATAGCAACTGGTTTACAGGTAAGTGCACATGTTTAAGCATTATTGTGGTTCGCCACATTACTGATCAAAGACGCCGCCAAAGTTGACCACCACCTATAGCGCTCTTAATCAGAGACGTTTAAAGGCGTGGGCAAAATGGGCTCTGGCCCTGCGCCCCAGCCTTTCAAAACCTCCCCCCCACCACCCACGACACCACACCTTTAGATCCGGCTCGTTTCTACAGACCTTGAATAATTCTTATACAGATTGTTTTAAATACCGTGTTCCTTTAATTCATTTCAATGTAGGTGATGTGTAAGAGTTTATTATAGAAAGTTTGCAGAGAGATGTTTGTTTTATGCAACATCCATAAAGAAGTTACATTTAAATCAAAACGGAACCTCTCGTATGAGAAATTGGAGGATACTGCAGAGATTATTTGCAGTAATATTAGTGCGCTGCTGCTGTGTTACAATATTGTCACGTTCCCTGAATTTTAGATGTACACACATGTAGAATTTGGATGAGTGCACATGTGCACTGTCAGTGACCTGGCCTAAGGGGCCATGAAAGAGCTGAAATTGGATCATAAATTAAAAGCTGTTCCGAACAGGGGCTCCCAAAATACGTTTGGTCCACGCCCCCCAAAATCCTTAAAATGACCATTCCCTTAATTCGTAATGAGGGGTCCGACCTCAGTGACAAGAGAAAATTTGGGGTGATCCAATGAGAGAAGCAGCCTGTCGGGGTGGGCTCTGCCACATAAAAGCAGCGATAAAGGGCTGCAAAGCAAAGCACTGCAAATGTTTAGTAATGATTTGGGAGTTTTGTGTTGCTCTGTGGATGGGTAAATGGGAGTTTAAGAAAGAATGGAAGATGTCACATGATGGTGGTGCACCGAATAGCACAGGTTACTTTGCACAACAATAATATTAATATTTCATCCACTGAATCGACCTAACAACTACATTGGAGTGTAAGCATAGGTAAGTATTTGGAGGTAAGACTAGTAAATACATTCTTACTCTGTAATGTAGTTGTTACAGTAATAATGCATCCACTACATTAATCTATGTTGATAGTGTAAAGGTTGATAAAGTGACATACAACCTGTCGCATTCTTTTAGACTGCTTGTGGGACTGGGAGAGAATAGTGCAGGAGGTTCTAAGGTCTGATGTACAACAGTAGCATCTTCCATCATGGAAAACTAACAAGTACAGTGAAACACTTTTTTAAGTGGGCCAGCGTGGGGCAGTGCAAATAGGACAAAGACTTCACCTGTTGAACCACATAATAAAGTCTAAACATTTGACTACAGAGAATTAACAGAAACAGTGGAAGGGATCGTCCATTGAGACAATAGAGGCTGGATATGTGATGCTATTGATAATTGGAGAAGGAAAGGAAAAAAACAAAGGGAATGGCAGTAGAGTGTGTAATGGAAGGGAACATTGGATAGAGAAGAACAACAATGACAAATGGGAGAGATTGGCTGGTGGGGCTCACAGGAAATGAAAATAGAGGGGATCGAATGCTTTTAAAACAAGTATTTGCAATGCAATAATTCTCGCATTTGTTAGAGTTAGAGCTACTGGCATTGTAAAATGGCAATTTTTCTTTTGTTTGTGTGCAGTGGAGTGATTTCTTTTTTTTAAAGTGCTCACTATACCATATTATAAGCTTTAATAGCAACTGTACAGTAAAGCTATGGCTATTTTGGTGTAAAGGGCTGTGAATGGATGAATGAAATACTAAAAAGGATCTTAAAATGTATGATGGAAAGTTTAGCAGGTGACGGGGACTATCGATCACAACACATGTACTTGAAGTGATTATGAACTTCATTTGCAATAAAAAAAATAGGTAGTCTGGGGTGTCCACCTTGCTTGTGCCAATAATGTCCAGCTGGTGAAATAGTCAGCTCTGTTTGCATAACATAGATATAAATGTGGCAAAATAGGCTCAGGCACCCGAAGTGCATCGGGATGACAGCTGCAGTATATCTAGTCTTTTTCTTGAGTTCTGAACACTACTTCCTTCATTCGACCTTGGAGTAGACTTGCCAAAAAGGTTTGAATGATTTAAAAAAAATAAAATAAAAAAAAATAAATAGAAGTATGTAGAAACTCTACGGCGTACAACATGCCACTGTTTTGTTTCAGTAGTAAAGTTACAGTAAATTATGATATATTAAAAGTAACTTTAGCAAAAATGCAATTGAGCCGTATAGAATGAAGATATCACCTGACTGATTCAAAGATATCTGTCTTGCTGAACTTCACTGACCCCACAAACCCGCTCAAATCCTCATCGGGGGAGCCCGAAGGCCCTCACAAGAGGAGCAACACTACCAAAAGTCTTACATCAGATATTGAGGTATTTCAGACTTTCTCCAATTCAAACAACAGCCCAAGACATGGCTGTGGTCAATCCACTCTGTGTTAATTATCCCTCAATGAATTCTCCCCATAATTTGTTATTTATTTATTTTGCAAAGAAGCCTTGCAGCATTCCTCCTAATTTACGCTGCCCCTCCTTGACTAATTTTTAGTCTCTGAACAAACAAAATTGCTCTCACTGACTTCGGTGAGATCATATGCATAAAAACCACCCTTAGCCTAAAAAATCTTGCCATCGCCACTGGTTGAGACCATCATTCCAAACCACACCACTCATTCTCACCCTCCATTGAGACGCCTAAGGTTGAGGTGCAGTTGAGACTATAATTGCATCGAACACATCTGGAAATAAATAACAATACAAATCTAAGAACGTTGATTTTGCAATGGTATAGTTAAGGCAAAAAGGTATGAAAATGGGAGCCGCGGACCATATAGTTAATAAAAAATAGATTATTGGGGTTAAATGTTCGCTGCACACAATGGAACGAGTGCAAATGGCTGTACTTACATCAGGGAGGGGAAGACTTTGATCCTGTCTTTGCCGGATATCTTCTAACCTTGGAGAGGGGCAAACTGTGAGGTCACCGTGCATACACTGAAGAGGAGTTGTCCGTTTCTGCCACTGAAGCCAGACTCAGCTGAGCTCTGTCTCATGACTGTCTGGAGTAGTAGAGATCAATGAAGGGCTAGCAAGGTTAAAACAAGAAGCAACATATTATTTTTAAATATGACTTCAAGTAAACATCAGAGTGACCATTGCTTGACCGACAGCAGGATTTTTACGTGTAGGATGCAATTTGAATGACACTCACCAAAGTGAATGGGCAGGAGGGAGAGACACGGCAGCGCGGAATAGGACCATAAGTGGTCAGCCTCCTTGCTTGTTTGACTGCAAAGCCGCGAGGCATGACAGGGTACTCGCCATCTGGATGTCAATGCTGACTTACCCTACGAGGCTGAAACATGAAGCCAGAAGAATGGCAGCAACAATGGGCATGGCACCTGTGAAGCGGGTGCCGTGCTGAAAAACAAATGAAAAAGCTGCGGGTCATGACAGGGCACACACTGTCTTTATACAACACTGACTAACAATGTGCAGCGGAAATATGAAGTGGGCTGCTGCAGTGATTAAAGATAAAGCGAGGGCTTCCCCCACAGTTCAAGGGAAACACAGCAAGTAAATAAACCAGCTCTAAAGAGGGAGGGGTAGCTATCACACGCTATACAGTGCGATGGCCAAACAAAATGCTCTCTGATTTAAACCACCAGAAGCAGAGCTAAGCACACAAAGGAGGGACTGTTACTGAAATGCAGCAGTAACAAAGCTGCATTTCTGATTGACACAGACAACAGCAAATACGAATCGCTGGGTGTGCCACAAGTCATAGAATAGGATACAACAGGTCTTGCAGACAGCACATAAGCTGTCTTAGGCTCGACCTAAACAGGCCTGGTCGGGAAAGAGAGTATTGTGGGGAGAATGAGGACAGTTGTAGAGAAAAAGAAGACCTTCCAAAGATGGGAAAAAGAGTGGAAACTAGAAGAGAAAAAAGTAAGGAAAAAGAGTACAGCCATAGGCAGAAAGTAAAACAAAGGATTGAAAGGGATAAGAACATAGAATGATCACCGAACAATGAGGTAGGATAGACCAGAGAGAACTGATGAAAAACAATTGTAGGAATGAGGAAAACATGGGGGGGAAAAAGGTTTGTTTGGAGAAAGATGAGAAATGTCATGAGAGATGAAACTGGGGAGAGACTGAAAGTGAAGCGAATATGGACAAAGATGAGATGTGATGAGATAATGCATTGTGCTGAGAGGAGAATAGTTCAGAAGGAAAGAGAACGAGTAGAGAAGGAGAAAAAAATTAAGAGACCAGAGAGGGCAAAGAGATTGGATAAGCTGATAAATGTGAATGGGTGCATTGAAAAGTTTGGTGAGAAAACGGGACACGTGAGGAGAAATGGTAAGAAGAAATGGGAAAATGAAAAATAGAAAATTGCAGTAGAATGGCAAAATTGGGAGAGAAGTTGGGGGAAGGTGAGTGAACACAGAAGAAGGTGAGAAGTATAGTAAGAATTGAGGAAACTGAAGAAACCAGGGTAAAGAAGATGGGAAAAGACAATTTACAGAGAAAAATGAAAACGAGTGGAGAGAGCAGGAAAGAGGGTAAAGAACAAAGGAGGAAACATCAGTAGAGAGAATGCGGAATAGAAGGAGTAAGGGAACAGAATGAGGCATAATAGTTCAGAGCTGTGGGCAAATATAGATTATCTGTATGGAGATGAGGAAACCGATAAAGCAAAGAGTCTAGTAAAATGGAGAAGGAAGAGCAGAGGAAGAAGAGAGCATTGATATTATGGCTCGAAATGAAAAGTGCACAGAGAAATAAAACCTGGAAAAAGAAGATGCATTTTGGAGGGTGAAAAAGGCAGAGAATCTGAAGCTTAAGCAGGCTAGGAGAAATAAAAAGCTGTGAAGCATTGTCACATACATCCATTTTCCTTTGGTTTAAGCCTGCCTCTCCAATGTTTTGTGACAATGCTCCACAGCACAGAGGTTCTTCCGTGTAAACAGATCTCCTGCTCTGATTTACACATTTCTCTACACATCTAAGAGTTCGCCATATTTAAATTCGCAATTTGTAATTTTTGTTACAGTTTATCGACACACATACAGCGAACAATTGATAATATCTCTTCCGACTACAAGTCCCAGGAAGCTTAGAACCCCAGTGGATACTACTTCGCCCTTTGACCATCTGCGCGATCCGTAGTTGCTGAAACGGAAACACGCGCACACGCACATCAACATCCAATAAAATCCCTTCATTTCCGCCCGCCGGATACCTCCCCTTCCAGCTTTGGCGTTCGGAGCGGGGTACCGACGGACAGGTAAGGGTAGCCTGTTGACTATCGCTTTCTTGGTGTTTCTTGGTCACACACTTGCACAACAACACGCTTTCCCTCGTTGTGTTATTGTCGTGGTAGATATTTGTACATAATCTTTGCAAAAGGCAACCTATATACTTGAAATGCCTATTCGGGCAGTATTACACAGCCGATCAGGCTCTCCCTAGAGTTGTATCATTGTTACCTCCTTTGCCTTTCTTAGATCACAACGTTTCCTCACAAGATAGCCTGACAGTAGCTACCTTTAGTCCATCCTCCTGCCCACGGGTATCAGTCCCTTTGACTCAATGTGTTGTTTTTAAGTCGTTTTTTTAAGTTCCTTCTGCCATGGTTTTAGCATAGTTTCCACGAGTGCCACTTTAGGGATTTCCGTTTCGCCAGCTGAGTCAAGAGAGTATTCCCTGGCCCACGGGCATCACATAATTTGTCTTTGGAATTTCCCTTTCTAGAGCGGTGCCTCATAAGGCCTGAGCGGATGCCAGGTGAGGCGAGGTGCGTACCCACTCCTTATCGGGTAAGTGCACATGAGTACGTGTGACAATTACACTTTGTGTCCCATAAAGTACATCTTATATAATCTTGAGAACTCATACGTCATTATAAGTGTATATTATATCGAAATTACACATATAAATTGTTGGATCTGTAATATATACTGTTGCATAACATGATTAAGGAGAATACCCTTACTAGTATACCTTTTTGTTTTGATTCTATTTTAAGGTTCACCACCAGACAATGCCTATAACTGATCCAATGTAAACTACAGGACTTGATCAGGTTGTATCTGGGTACCAACCATTGATTCAGGTTATTGTCTAATATCACAGATTTTTGTTTTACTATCACGCTTTTTGCAGTAGCGTTTACATGGTCCTGACGAGAGCTTGGACTTCCCTGTCCACAAGCCGAAACATGTAGACCCAAGAACTGACAGTTATTTGTTTAAGCTGTCAATACTGTTTTTAATTTGGCACCAAGATAGCGCCAGAATAAAGTACACTGTGTCTTGGTAGTCATTTTTAACCGCACTTTTGCTTTATCACATTTTTTCGCACTGCATTCATCACCCTACCGTTGGTAACAATTTGGCACGGTTGCCTGGGATAACCAGGGTACCATCACAATCCCCATAGTGATTGGTACTCTAGGGAAGGTCCCCAGTTCCCAAATGATGAGAAACCACCTCCGGTGGGTGATGGGAACTTTAACCTCAGTGGAGGTTTCCATATACCTGCCTTAGCTACCTCGGATTCTCTCTCCTGTTTTCCTGTTCCACCAGTATCTGTTCTGATCCTTGTTTTCTAGACCGACAGTATACCTTGTGAGTACTGTATTTGATTTGGGGATTTATACTGTGCAGGTCTTTAAATTGATCCCTTGGACCCCCTCGTACATTTCTTTGTTTGCCAACATAAGCTGTGATGCCCAATAGTATATTTTGATATTAGGGAGGGCAATACCTCCGTCATACCAGCCTCTGGTTAGTTTATGGAGTGCTATCCGTGGTGTCTTATCCTCCATAATAAACTGGTCACTTCTGCGTTTATTGCGATAAAGTATGCGGGGGAAACCGGGAAGGGTGTGTTCTGGAGCAGGTAGAGAAATCTGGGGAGTGCCATCATTTTAAAGAGTGCTGCTCTTCCCAGCAGTGTCAGGGGTAGGGAGCGCCAGTGTTTAACATCCCGTCAAAACCGGACCAGGGGTTGTGTCAGATTTTCCGCGACAAATTGCTGTTACCTATATCCCTAAATATTTGAAACCATCCTTTGCCATCTGGATTTCACACCCCCTAGGAAGCTGCGGTGGGGATCCTTGGAGTATATAAAGATATGATTTTTCCCAGTTTATCGTGTAACCGGACACCCTCCCGTACGATGTACAGATATCCAGGAGACAGCGTATTGAGCGCGCCGGCGAAGCCAAGTACAACAGGACATCGTCTGCATACAGGGAGATGCGGTCTTCCCACCCCATCGTCCACCTCAAGCCACGGATGACCGGGTCCTGTCGTATCCAGGCCGCCAGCGACTCCAGTACCAGCGCAAATAGAAGTGGGGAGAGGGGGCAGCCCTGTCGCGTCCCCCGCCCCAACGGGAAGGCGCTCGAGATATGCCCATTTACGACCACCTGCGCCAACGGTTGGGTATATAAAAGCTGGATCCAAGCGCATATCTTGGGGCCAACTCCCAAGTGGCGAAGAACAGCAAAGAGGAAAGGCCACTCCACCAAGTAAATGCCACCCTTGCGTCTAGTGATAAAATGACTGCATCTACCTCTATCGAGGAGCGATGCGCTAGGACTCCATGCATGATGTATGATCTGGGCGGTATTACGGTTTGGCATAAACCCAGATTGATCCGGGTGTATTACGGTGGCCAGGTGCGGCTGTAGTCTCGTTCTTAGTTTTTATAACTTTTTTCCATTCAGAGAGGAGTTGAAATAACAATGCTATGTGTTTGACATGTCTTCCAAGAGTTTAATCATCTGCTGTGCTGCTGGCAAGTCATATTTGGGGGAGTGAAGAGGTAAGAGAGTAAAGTCCAACCAAACTAGTACTGCAGTTTTATGAGCTCGTAAACATTTTTTTCTCTCCTTTACCTCTTGGACGCACTGAATAGTAAAAGAGCGGCTAACCCCAGGGCACAAAATATTAGTGCCTCAGCCTACAGTAAAAAGCATTCACAAGTAGTTTTACAGTGCGCTCAAATATAATTATTAAAACAAATACCAAAATGAAGAAATTGAAGGAGACCTCGACTGGTAATGTTAGGTGAATGTACATAAGTGCACAGGAACAATGCTGCCACTCGCATTGAGGCGGGACAATGGGTAAAGTAGTTATCATGCAGAGTTCTGTAGTGGGTGGAAGAAAAATGTGAATGACACAAAAACAGACCAATGAATTACAAGAGCTGGCTAGTTACCCTATAGGTAAGTATATTTATAAATGTTGGTAAAATCAAAAGGTCTCATCGTATCCGGCATATTTGGGTTTTATTGGGGCACTGGCATGGACGAAGAAGCCTTGTTGATGTAACAGGGATGTATTCTTGAAGATCGGGTTGTCAGATGCTTTTGGCATGGAAGTGCAGTGTGTGGCATTTTGGGGGGCTTTTAAGTGGGATAAATTGAGCCCTGTTGGAGGTAGGTTGTAACACAGCGCACATATGAGTCACACAGCAGACCAGTCCTACCTTGATAGCCACTCGAGGGGGAGGGGCGCCACCATGGACCTGCCGGACAGACATTGAGTGACAACCCTGAAACCACTCTGCCACGTAGATCTTTATCATTGGTTCTCCTATGCCAGGCCTTCAATTAATGGCCTACAATGTAAATGGCCTGACTGACCGCATACAAAAGGGGGCTGCTCTAGGTTTTGCAAAAAACCAGAGCACAATGTCCTTCTGTTGCAGGAAACTCATTGGTTGGGGTCTAAATCCCCTTTCTTGGCCAGATATGGTTATGATAGTGTTTCATGTGTGTTATGTAAGAGGATCCCGAGGGGTGGCCATTCTCCTCCACAGATGCCTGTCCTTGTTGGTATCACACACCTGCAGGTCAGATATGTGACGTCAAGTAGGTGATGGCGGGACAGGCTTAAATTCTATATGTGCCGCCACAAATAAGAGTTTGGACCATGGATGCACTAAAGTCCGTGTTGCTGCAGCTGTTTCTTGGACGCACAATTGTGGGGTGATTTTAATTTGGTGATGCTTTCACCAAGTGACTGCTCGAAACCACCAGGTACAGCTCCTGCAGTGGGTTCACGGCTGGAGTTCTGGACTTTTAGCCTTGGCTTCTGAAAGCATAGGAATACACACACTCCCTCCCCTGACTCACCCACTCACACCAATGCAACCTTTTCTTACCAGCCACATACTCCACTCTGATGATTTGGAAAACATCCTACCAAGTGCGATCTAGGATCACTCGCCTATAATGGTCCATCTGATGTGTTCCCTATTCAATTCTGTCAGAAATTCCAGAAGTTCTTTTTTTCCTCCCCTTCTGGCAACTTTCCAGAGGGAGTGGGTCTAGCAACGATTGTCGTGTGCAATTCGGGAAGATCACCCACTGAGGCCTCATCTTACAGGCCAATATTGCTCATTAAAAGTAAAACAAACTATATGCCAAAATGTGGGCCAATACACTCCTTAAAATGATCCTGGCCCTGGTGCATCCAACCAATGTGTCTTCATGCCCCAACGTAGCACCAGACACTGCCTCCATCAGGTGCTTGCGGCAGTGGTCTACTGGGACCGCCTAATGGTCAAAAATGCATTTATGCTTATAGACTTTGAAAAGGCCTTTGATTCAATGGATTAGGATTTCCTTTGGAATGTGCTTAACCAAATGGACTTTGGGCCTACATTTGTTTCATACATGAAGGTATTATACACAAACCCCAGGCCACAGGTACGGGCGCATGATATGCTGTTGCAGGCTTTTCCTATACAAAGGGGCACTAGACAGGAATCTCCTTTGTCTCCCCTGTTTGCCCTGGCAATGGAGCAGTCCTTAATTTGAGCAGGTAACTTATTTGTCAGCACCGGCTCTAGTGACAGTCCACCACATGGTGGCACTGACTGTTTAATTTTGAGATGAGCACTACAACTGTGTTTATTAAGGCAAATTGTCTTGAAAATTAATAATACCAGCTTCTCACACCATTATTATAGCTTTGTGTAGCCTCAAATAGTCTGAATTTTCACAGTTGTGAGAGTACGATGGTTAGATGTTATGTTGGTACTGTCATTGGCAGCACTGGCAGGGGCAATGTGTGGTGCAGGCAGCACTGGCCTTCAAAGAAGGGCCCTGGCACTTAATTGTTTACAAATTAAGCACTACAATGAAGCCTCGGGCCACGTGGGTTCGATGCGATGCACAATTACGGGAGTTTCACTGGGAGAACGGCCTAAAGGATCGCATAGCTCCCTTTGCAGATAATGTACTGCTTCTCATGTCCCGCTGGAGTCCACGAAACCCCGATTACTCCAAAATCTGGCCCGAGAATCAGTTGGTCCAAATCTCTCTTGGTACCCCTGAAGGAAGGAGAAGAAGTGACAAACTGTGGCAGATGCAGATACTGGTACGTAAATTTAGCTTCCATTGCTTCGGTATACACAACTTGCTATTACCGGACCTTGAATGGTTTCTTAATCTTACCTCTATGATTGCCAAAATGAAGACGGACCTCGAGAGGTGGGCATGGCTCCCCTCAATATCCTTGGCAGGGTGGTACTATTAAAGATGATGGTGCTGCCACTTTTTTTTTTATATGGCCTTCAAAATTTTCCGCCTAGATCCCTGCAGAAGGTGATTCATCGGAGTCCAAACAAAAATACGGTCATATTTGTGGGTCAATCAGGCCCCACGCATCACATTCAGGAAATTCAACCAATCCACCTTTGATTGAGGCATGGCGGCAGCTGATGTGAGGGGGTGGCTTTCATGGGAGGTGACAATAATTGTGAGCAGGCTTTATTGCCCTCCCATTCTGCGCTCACTACCAGAATATCAATGGTTGTATTCCGAATGGGGAAGGTGGGACAAGAAGATTATACTGCAGACCCTCCTCTGGAGAGGTATGTGGTTGGGTTAGGCACCACAGCTGGAGGGATTCAGTTAGTAAGACCTTTTCGATATATCTATGCCCGGCGAAGTACAGCAGGAATCTCACATACAGGCGTTCCAGGACTTGCAGGAAGATTTTCATCTCCACCGGTCCCAATCATTCAAGTTCCTACAGCTCCGGAATGCCCTGATGTCTTATGAGGACTCCATCGGGGGCCCCAGAGTTCAGCCCATCGGAAGTCCAGTTGCTGATGGAACCGCTGAGGCAAGAAGAGATTTCCCAAATCTATAAGTCTTTGATCATCAGCTCACTGGATCTGTTCACCCCACTGAGCACTAAATACCTTTGGAAAGACAAGCTTTAAGAGATTATCTGGATGCTAACCTTGCAAATAGTTTAGTAGAGCCATTCAAGTCTCCTACTAGGGCTTCTCTATCCTTTGTACCGAAAAAAGGAAACTCCGACTCTGTGTTGACTACATGGGAGGCTTAGATGGGCCTGGAGGGAGGCCCTTATGGCTCCATGGAGCTGTTGATTTCATCAAGGTTTTATTTGATTAAAATGAACTATTTGCACACCAACTTAATCTGACCCGATGAGGTTGTGGAGGGCCCACTGCTGTCCATCCTTTGCATGAGCATGCTGTGTGTGAGAGGGGTTGTTGTCGGTTGGAGGTGGACTTCTTGTTCGTGATCTGGGCCTGTCCTGTGATAGTATATCATTGGTGGCCATTTTACGCACATTATGACAGGTACTGGAACGTCACATTCATCCCTTGCCACGTTTTGCACTCCATGGCTTGTTGGAGGATCTGGGAGGCAGTAGGGGAACCTATCACAGAGTGCGTTGAGAATGCTGATGGCAAAGAGAGACATTACCTGAGCATTGACTTTGAGTAACCTGCCAAGGGTGCTGGAGTACCGCAAGGCGATAGACTGGTGTGCAAAACTTGAGGAGCCCCACAAACATTGGAAAATTTGGGGCAAATGGTAGGGCTACTATAGACTGGACAAAATTGCAAAGCAACTATTTGATTATTTTTGTTTAATTGTACATGACCATGAGCGCTGTAAGAGTTCTTGTTTACTTTTTCACAGAAAGCAGTAACATTTGTTTTATTAAAACCCCAAAAATTTGAAAGGTTATTGCTAATGTCAGACCAAAACAGGCTGCATCCTAACCTGCTGATGTCTGTTCGAAGCAAAGGTTACAAACTTGCTGATTCCTTAAGATAATATTCTCACAGTAATAAACTAATCGACATTTTAAAGGATGGAGAACTAGTGCAGCCTAATCCGTTCTGCTGTATCTCTCTCTGCTTCTGTTCCAAGCACGTTCTTGTCCATGTATGCATGTATCCATGCATGCATGCATGCATATATGTATATTTGATTACTAGTCAAGAACATCTTCTAGAGTAAAATCTAGATTGTAATGTTTATAGAGATTATATAGCACTGTAACTGTAATGACTGCACTTTGAGTAGTTTAGCCACATGGAATCCTAGAGAGTGACTTAAACTGATTTAGAGCTATCCACAGTTTGATTATTTAAGAAGCAGCCTAGCTCAAGCTTTATTTAGTAAATCTTTAACCAAGCCCCATAGTAAGGCAGAATTATTTGTTTATAAAAAATGAGAATACATTTGTTTAATATAGTTTCATTGTAAGGAATACTGCAGGCCGCAATGGCCCTGCAGCAGCGGCGTACAGTCATCTTGCTTCTGTGGTCCTGCTGCTGTGGAGCCGAGTGCCCCTGTGGGATTTTCCTAAACATTGTGTCGGACTGAGGATGGGTTGGCGTCCTCAACCGGCTCCATTTTGGAATTGCCTAGTGTTACACATACAGGCTCCTGGCATATAACGTATTTAGGAAAAACACGTATTTTAGCATTCATATTGCTTGTATGTTCCCAATAACATTATAGTCACATATTTATATTGTAGGTACTGTTTTGGGATATTGGTTGATGATAGATCCTTCCCTATCCAAGATGGCCGAAGCCTTGCTGTTATCTGCTCATATCCCATTCTGCACTATATAGGAGTTCCATCGTCCAGTCCAGTTGCATCGCAATTGTTTCAATACATTTGCTCGATCACTGGTCTCTTTCGACTCTCCTCCGTTCTCTAGTTCTTGTGTTCTTGAAGTTCTGCCACCCATCATCCTGAAAGTTTTTCTGCTGATCTTCAGATTTTCCCTTCTTGCTGTGATATTTTCTGAAGCATTGCTAGGCAGCTTATTTCCAAGACAGCTTGTTTCCATTCTGGCGTCTGGTAGTACCTTGGAAGATAAACTGCCATTTCTCCGAGCCAAGAAGATGATCCAAACATCATCCAGAAGACCAATGTACATGCACTAAAAGCATCAAGTGATTAAAAGGAAGCTTTCCCACTGATGGCAAAGACTTTTTATCTTCGTTAGCCAACTGGTATTTGATAGGCAGTGCATGGCTTTGGATATATGCATGGTTCCTGGTTTCATGTCGTACTCTGGTTAAAGGCCCCAGGCCGTTTGTTTTGGAGAACCGACAGACATGGGAATGGTGGGTATAATATGGGTAGAATTGTATCTAGGAGGGTGACCTACACAGGTGTGATGAGAAAAAAAACATCAAAAGGCAGGGTACAAAAAAGGAGAAGGAAAACTGGGGACAAGAGTGATGTAGTGGGAAAAAGATTACGAAGGCTAGTGGTAAAGGGAGAGGATAGGCAAACTGTAGAAGTCTAGGGCAAGAGACAGGCATGTGAAATCAGATTAAATGGGAAGGCGAACAAAGGTTAAGAAAGAGGAGAGTGGTTGCGTCAAGGAGGGAGGGAGGGAGTGAGAGGTCTCAAGTGGGAATGGGAAGTGGGAGTAAACAGTGCTGGAGTGAAATAGGAGCGACAGAGTGCTGATGCACAGGGGACAAAGGAAGTTTGCAGTAGGAAAGTGGGAAGGGAAAGAATGAAATTGATCAAATAGAGATTGTGCCTCAGGAGGAGTGTGTGGGCGGATGAGCATCTGGGAAGAATACAATGACTTTAGGGCCAAAGGTAGAGTTGGGAAAGGAAAGAAGTGAACGGTGAGGGAGAGAAGGTGAGCATGAAATATGTAACCGTGGTACAGAAGGAGAAAGCTGGGGCAATGGAGGGCAGTTGAAAGAAGATTAAAGCAGACTAAAGGATAGAAATGGTGTATGAATGAAACAAAGGGGATATGAAGGTCATTCAAGAGAGCGCCATATACTCAAAGAGGAGCACAGGAGGAGTGAAACAGAGCTAAGAAAGAGTGTGTGTGGGAGAAGGGCAGGTAATAATACAAGAGAGCAAGGGAGAGAAGGTTAGTGCATGCTGGATGCAATGTAGGGAGAAATAGTGTGTGTCGTTGAGAGGGAGCGAGTCGTGTCAGAGAAATGGTGACTCCAAGAGATAAATGAGAAGGTAAATGCCACGGAGAGTGCAGAATGAAAGTTGGAGAGTACAGGAAAGTGTTCACTGTGGAGTAATGAGTATTCAGGGTAAAGCAAGAAAGTAAGGGGTAAAAAGGGATTGGGGCGTTTGAAGAGGCAGAAAGGAAATAGGATTATGAAAGAAAGAGAGCAGGGTAATATTGAGACGGTGTCCACGTGAGAGGGTATCAAAAATATACATGGAAAGAAGAACAGATAGGGGAAAAGAAGAGGATAAAAGGAGACACAAAGGAGGGGGTAGAGACTGTAAAATTTCAGCACATAAAGAATAGTGAAGGAAAAAAGAGTGGAAAAGAGTAAGCAAGTTAGGGAGGCAGCAGAGAGCTGGGAGTAGCAGGGGAAGATGGAATCAAGAGGGGGTGGGATGGGTAAGCAGAAGTAGAAAGGGGGAGAAGAGCAAAATAAATATATAATGTAACATTATGGTAACTGGCACTTTCTTGGGAATTATAGAAAGTGCGAAATGTGTACTTACTATTGCATTTTGCAAACTACAAAAGCTATTTATCCATTGTGCTTTAAATTGACTATTTTGCCTTCACTTGCCCGAGCATTTGGGGGATGTCACAGAAGCACGCTGTTAAAAAGAATTTAAGTCAGATTAAGTTTTTTACAAAATATTTTTTTGCAGAGTGTAATTACTTCATTGCTCAATAAAATGTTGGCTTGGATTTTACTGTGGAGACTCCCTTCCCAATCTGTCCCTTAAAGTGGTCTTTAAATATTATCAAGCAATGGCAAATTCTGTGGGCCTAAATTTGTTCAAGATGTACTGTTTTGTTGTGGTGTGTCTTAATACTCTGAGGGCAGGCTCAAACGATCTATAAAATGTTTTTAAGCCCTATTATGTTGTTTATAATGTAACTCTTTAAAATGATAATCTGAAAGAGACAATTAGTTATAGATTCCTTACCTTAGAATTACCCCCATGCGTCAAACTGGATCTGGAAAGTTTTTTGTCAGCAGTACCCCTGCGCGTCGAAAGGTGGCATCAGTCGGCTCCGCGTTCGTCGTGGTCGCGCGGTAGCTACTTAGATGCCGCCCTCGCGCGCTGACGTCAGTTCTTTCTTTTTTCTACACCAGCCAGCGCAGATCCTTAGAGAGCGGTACCTCCAGTCACTTTTTATGTTTAAATCTTTTATTAGTTTTAACACAAACAGATTGTCGTGGACAACATCAGCAGCTTCGCCTACAACCCTGCGGGCCGGCTCATTACTGTGTCAGAGGGGCGGCTTACTCTCACTACTATCCAGCCCCGTGGGAAATCAGTGTTAACACAGCATGTCGCCTACAACCCCTCAGGGCCGGCCGCGTTTCATACGAAAGGGAGTACTGTGGGCTACAATCAGTGTATCGTACAAGCTGTGCGATCAAACTCGCAAGGCGCCCCTCGACAAGGCGCCCTAGTTTGGCGGGTAGGGGCCCAGTTCCTGCAGCGGGCTCTATGACTAAGACTGGTCCAGCAGGACTGCTACCTGCCATGACATTCAGAAAATCAAAAGAACAAAACCCATCCCGTCTTAACGCCCCCCTCCCTCTCCCCGTCCCGCCCTCCACCCCCCCCCCCTACCTCCCCCCTCCCCAGTCCAGTGCGTGCTTCCAGTAAGTCCCGCTCGGCTTTGTTGCCTCACCCGGGGGCCTTATCCTGCTCCAACATCACGCTCCATCAAGGGGCAGAGCTCTCTTGAGTAGTAAGCCTCAAGAGGCGAAGGTATCTTGGGCAGGTCAGTTCCCTGAATTCTGTGACCAGTAGGGACCGGAATGGCTGCCAGAGGTCATTAAACGTCTCCGTGTCCCCTGCCACTGTCAATGAGAGTTTCTCCATGCCCAAGACATGCCATAGTCTGTGCAGCCAGCCCATGATCGTAGGGAGCGTGGGAGAGCGCCAGTGTACCATGATGTTCTGAATGGCAGATCCCAACGCTATGGCGATCTGTCTGCCACTGCGGAATTTCAAGGGGTACATCAGGTCGTTGGGGAGGCCCAGTACTATGTAGGCCGGGAAGCGCGGCAACTCAGTCTTAAAGTGGGAGTCAACCTCGTCGAGTACCTCTTTCCAATAAGCCGCAAGTAAAGGGCATTCCCACAGAATATGTGTCAATGTACCCACCCGCCCACAGCCCCTCCAACAGGTGTCTTCCTTACTACTGTCCATGGCGTGTATACGTGCTGGAGTGTAATACCAATATGTGGAGACCTTGGTGAAGGTTTCGGTAAGGCCCGTGTGATATGCCGAGTGCCTAGCCCTGTAAGCTATCTGCCCCATTCCTCGTGACTCAGGGTCCTTCCCAGCTCCCCCTCCCATCGTTTGCGCCCTGGGTTGTAAAAGTGCGAGGGGGGCACCTGGAGGAATCTGTACAAGTCACTGATGAGTTTTGTGTCGGACGTGCGCGTTAACAGTCAGCGTTCGTAAGGGAGGAGTCGTCTGTCCGCTGTTTCGCGCACCTGCGGGTGTAATGCCCAGTGGCAAATCTGCAAATACCGTAATCTCTCGGTTTCCGGCAATGCGTAGTCCCGTCGGAGGTCAGCAAAGGAGATAATCCCTTCTGCATTGTATATATGGCACAGGGCCCTACATCCCGCCTCTCGCCAGCGTCTGAGTGCACCCCTCTCCATCCCTGGTGCAAACTCCGGATTATCCGCCAGAGGTGTCAGTGGAGAGGGGAACGTGGTCAACCCATTTACGAGATTCGTGGCATCCCAGACTTGGAGATGCACTCTAGTGATAAAGGAGGCATATAAGTTAGCAGGGCGGTGCGCTCTGCGAAGGAACGGTATCTCCTGTAGAGGTCGCCCCGCCACCGCCTGATCCTGGAAAAGCCAGTGTTTATCCGACTCCCATCTGCTCCACTCCACCAGGTGTCGCAGCTGCACCGCGTGAAAGTATTTGCGGAGGTCCGGTAGGCCTAGCCCCCCCGCCTCCGGTGCTAGCAATGAGAGAGCTCTCCGCATTCTAGGCTTCTTGCCCTGCCAAATAAAGCGTCCCAGATCCGACTGCATCTGCCGGAGCCATCCTGCTGGCGGGCGCAGCGGAAGTGCCCTAAATACATAGAGGACCTGCGGCAAGATTGTCATCTTGACCGCCGCCACCCTGCCGAGCAGCGACAGGGTGCCACGATCCCAGCGTGCTAATTCATCCCTGACCTTCCGGCCCAAGGCGGTGTAGTTGGCCAATACTATTGTGGGCAGCGTTGGAGCCAGAAGGACTCCTAGATAGGGCACCGGTTCCCGGGACCAGACTATAGGGACTCGGTGTTGCAAAAGGGCCCTGGTCGCCGGCGCCAGGGAGAGATCCAGGGCCACCGACTTGCCCATATTCATTTTAAATCCTGCCACCTCTGCAAAGGAGGTCAGTTCGTCAATGCACGCTGGTAAGGCCGAGAGCGGATCATCTATGGAGAGTATCACGTCATCAGCATATAGGCTAACTGCATGGCTGAAGCCACCGAACTTCACTCCTTTCACCGCCGGGTTATCCCGGATCCGTTGGGCAAAGGGTTCCATATATAATGCAAAGAGTAATGGTGACAGCGGGCACCCCTGTCTCGTGCCTCTTTCAATGTCGAAGCTCTTCGAGCTGTACCCATTGACTCTTACTATGGCCGTTGGGGATCTGTAGCAATTAAAAATCATGTGGCGAAATTTGTCCCCTACTCCCACCTTCGCTAACACCTGTTCTAGGTACGGCCAATGCACGCGGTCAAACGCCTTTTCGGCGTCCACTAATAGCAACATCCTCTCTCCCGGGATCCGCGACGCTTTCTCAATAATGTGAATGATTCTTTTGGTGTTATCGACCGTTTGTCTCCCGGGGATGAACCCCGCCTGATCCGGATCGATAAGCCCCGGCAAGAGGGGGGCGAGACGCGCTGCTAAGATCCCTGTGTATAGTTTGAGATCAATATTAAGGAGAGATATTGGTCGATAGGAGCCGCAGTGTGATCTGTCCTTACCCAGCTTGGGGATCACCGCAAGGGACGCTCGCAATAGGTCTGGCGGGATGGCGCCCGGTGTCGCAAAGGTGTTAAACGCGTGAGGATGGGCGCCAGCAGTGCACAGAACGTTTTATAAAAAAGTGATGTAAAGCCGTCCGGTCCCGGGGATTTACCATGTTTAAGGCGGGCTATTGCAGATATCACTTCCTCCGTTGTAATGTCCCGCTCAAGAGCCTCTGTCTGGGAGGGCATTGGGGACGGCAGGGAAACCGAGTCCAAATACCTCCGAGTTGCGAGAGCATCCGGGAGATCTCCAGCGTAAAGGCTCGCATAATACCTGCGGAAACGCTCCGCTATGCTAGCGTCATCCGTGACCGTGGATCCCGAAGGGTCGGTGATCGCCTTCACCGTGTGTTTCTGGCGAGTGACCCTGAGCTTACTCGCTAGTAGTCTGCCACATTTATCTCCCCCTGTGTAATAGGCATGTTTGAGGCGCAGTGCCGCGTATTCCGCGCGGTCCATATCCAAGGCTGTCAGGAGTTTTCTCGCTCCTTGAAGTTGCCGCCATATTCTGGGGGCCCCCGTCCGGCTATGCATGTGCTCCAGTTCACGGACCTTCTGCGTAAGCTCCTCCCGCTTCCCTCTCCTGTTGGCGTTGTCCGCCGAGGAAATTGCGATAAATTCCCCCCGGAGTACCGCTTTCAGAGCTGCCCACTGAGTCGCCCGGGTCGTGTCTGAGTTCTCATTATGGGACAAGTAATCTCGTACCGCCTTCGTCACCTGTGTGACCACAGCGCGTCTGCCGAGGAGTGCGTCTCGCAGCCGCCAGATCCGAGGGGGACAGGAGGTCGGCGGGAAACTAAGGGTAGCCGACACCGGGGCGTGATCCGAAACTGAGATCACTCCTATGTCCGCAGCCGTAGCCAGCTCACGCACAGGCCCTGAGACCAAGAGGTGGTCCAGTCGTGCATACGTCTTGTGCGCGTGCGAGTAGAACGAGTAGCTCCGTTCCATGGGGTGCAGGTGACGCCAGAGGTCCCCGACATCCATCTCCGCCAGCAGAGCCCTACATCCCGCTGAGAACTCTCCCGTCTGTGGAGAGCGGTGGGCGGATCTATCGGCAGCACCATCAAAAACCATGTTAAGGTCGCCCCCCAAGATAATATACCTATCCTGTGCTGTCGCCGTCTCCTCTAGTGCTGAGCGGAGAAATCTTTCTTGCCTATCGTTCGGGCTATAAATGGATCCGATCGCAAACGTGAGACCAGCCACCCGGACTCTGTAGACCAGCAGCCTGCCCTTCAATTCTGCATGTTTATGGAGCACCTCCCCTCTAAAGTGCCGGGCTACGAGGATCGCCACCCCCGCGGTTTTAGTGTTGTTGGATGAGAAGAATTGTGTAGGGAATGCAGAGGATCGCAGCCTAAAGCAGTCCCGGGGTAAGAGATGGGTCTCCTGGAGCAGACATATATCTGCTCGGGTGTTTTCCAGAAGGGACAAAACGGCACGCCGTTTGGTCGGATTATTTAGGCTTTTGACATTAAGCGTGACAATTTTAAAAGGTGTCTGCGACATGTGGGAGTGTCATCAATACCGCCTTGTCTCCTGAGAATCTATAGATTGTAGTATGTACACCACTATGGTAACGGCCACCCCGGACATGCACCGGACTGCCCCCCCCACTTCCCTGGTACCCCTCTCCACCTCCCGGTTTGCCCCGGAATCCCCCCTCCCCCTCTCTCATTCCCCCAAACGCCCTTCAAAACTCCCTGATTCCCCGTCCGCCCCTCCCCTGACAACATGCACATAACACCTCTCTCCTCCCCCCTCCCCCCCCCCCCCCCAAGTCCTGGAATATCAATGTCCAAGTCCGGCTCCCTGGGGAGCAGGTCTTCGGTAGAGTACACCAGTGGACGTCTGGCCACTACTCCTTCCCCGCGCGCCCCCATCCCGCCCCGACCCCCAAACATGCATTTCGAGGAAGGCTGTGTTGAACTCCCCCCGGAGCTGCCTCATGCAGTCAATGCGACGTCACTAACGCCAGTGTTTCCGGCCACCTCCATTACAGCCTCGTCCATGCCGGCTCTGATGATGGGCGAGTCTGGTCGTGTGGACCGCTCACGGGGCCGGCGCCCCGACACCCTCCGCCATCCGTCCTCCCGGAAGCGACCCTGCCGCTGCTTGGCCACCTCGTCGTCTGGTGCAGCAATGCCCAGGACTGCGCAAGTCTCCCGCAGGGATCGTAGTTGGTGCATAGTACCGTTCCAGCGGAAGATGAGCCGAAAAGGATGCCCCCAGGTATAAGGCGTGCCTTGTGCTCTTAGGAAATCCGTGGCTGTCTTGAACGTTTTTCGCTTCTGCAGCGTGATGGCTGACAGGTCCTGGTAGAGGGCCACTTGATGGCCTCGGAAAGTCAGGGGCTGCCTCTTCCGTGCCTCTGCCATGATGCGTTCCTTGAGCGAGAAATCCGGGAGGAAAGCTAAAATGTGCGGGGGCGGCGCCGCCGACGTTCTGCGCTGGGGTCCCACTCTATGCGCTCTGTCAATCCGGATTGGGAACTCCTCCGCTTCTCCCAATACTTCTCGGAACAGGGCCTGCATATACCCCGCTACGTCCGTCCCTTCGGCCGTGGATGGCAGCCCGCGAACCCTAATGTTGTTCCGCCGAGACCTGTTTTCAAGGTCCTCGGCGTGTGCTTGGAGATCAATCTGTTGGTCTCTGAGGCGCAGCACTTCTTGTTGCAAATGTTCAAACTCCTCGTCTCTTCTGTGGCTGGCGTCTTCCACCGCGCCTACCCGGTCTCCCAGGCCCTCCACCTCCCGGCGCTGCTCCCGCACCTCACCCGCCCCTTCATTCTTCAGGGTTTGGAAGTCCTCCCTGAGGGTGCTGAAGAGAGACTCCATAAAGGACCTGGTGATGGGGGGTTCTCCGCTTCCAGCTTCCTGTACTCCTCCGGAGGACCCGGGAGACTGCTGCCCCCGATCTGCTCGTTGTTGGTGTCTTCCTAGTAGCTCGGGGAGGGTGCGGTCCCCCTTCTTCCCTCCTTTACTGCCGGCCATGGTCTCTGTGGCACAGTCGCCCGAACCCTCACCGTCACGGGTCCGCCTCCCGCCGTCGCTGTCTCTGCGGCGTCCCCCGGTCTCCGCTCGGTGCAGATTCCGACTCCAGCACGTGGCCACTTCGCTCCTCCGAGATGATAGGCCACTCCGGGTCTTGCCAGAAGCCGTTTCCCACCTCGTCTAACTCTCCCACTTATGGCACCACTGTATCCTCCCCCACCAGTGTTGCAACTCTGGGGCTGTTGGGCCACGATGTCCTCCGCTCTGTTCCTCTCCCCCGCGGAGAGGGTCTCTGGTCTCCAGCCCTCCTCCGTCCCTCCACCCTCTGCAGGTTCCGACAGCTACACCACCGAGGGGCGAGGGGGGGGGGGAACCCCTCGTTCGTCGTTGCACCTGTGAAGCTGTTGGCCGTTTCCGGCAGCACTTCCTCCCAGTTTCTGGCGGCTGAGCCACCCCCTCAAGCTGTGAGCTGCCGGGTCTCCAGCGGGCCCCCCCCGGGTCCCGTCCGCTACTCTCCTTGCTGGGCTGTCGCGTCTCCTCAATGGTGCCTCCAGCAGCCTGATGCACCTCCCGCCAGGGGTCGCCCCCGAGGGGCCGTCGGCGTCCTCCCGTATCTGGGGTGAGTCCGTTATTCTCCGGGTGGGCAAGGGCGCTCCCAACGTCAGTGTTACCTCAAGCTCCTCAGCAGAGCCCCCAGTGCTGGTGTCCGCGCCGGCCGCGGCCGCTCCCCGCTGCTCTGGGCCCTCAGGGGAGGCCGCCCACGCCGCCGTCTCCTGCAGCTGCCGGCGGCGGAGTCAAACCCGCCACCGGACCGGATAGCACCTCCCTCGCTCTCTAGGTATCAGTCCGTCTTCTGGGTCGACCCCCGGTAAGGGTCCGAGTCCGCCGCCGCTCGCCTTCTGACCCCCACCGCGAGGCCGGGCACACGCGTGATTCTGTGGCCGGCAGCAGCCTCGGCCGGCCCGGCGCTAAGCTCCGCCCCCTCGCGGCTCCTCCGCTCCGGCCGTGTGCTGTCCGTCTCCGGGCCGTAGCGGGTGCTGTACGCCGCTCGCCGGCTTGCTCTCGGTTCCTCTGCTCCCGCTGCAGGTTCTCTCGTGAACTGGGGGGAGATTCAGCTAGAGAATCGAGGTTGGGGGTTCAACGGAGCGGGAGCCGGCAGGAAAGGCGTCCGCTCACCCCGCCATCTTGGCCACGCCCCCCTCCAGTCACTTTTTGACTGAATTTTTGTCGACACCGTTTTCGAGTCTTCGACTCCTGGTGCACGTCTGGGATGCCCGGCTTAAAGGCTTGCAGTTCCTGTAGCTGACTGATGTCGGTGACGAATCCGCACTGCGTGTGCCTGTTACGCCTGGAGCGCGACCATGACCCCAAGTCGTGCTCCGATTGCCAGACCATGAATTGGAAGTCTTTGCGGGAGCGGTCCCGAAAGCTTCTCGAGGCCCAGCGTGCCGCTCGAGGTCCCGGTCGCGTGGGCGGTCGATGGACTGATCACGGAGGTGTCGTCGTCGCCATCTTCGCCATCTTCGCCGTCGTCATCATCAGTCTTCGCACTCGCTACGTGTGCAGAGCCCAAAGGGTCGACTCCGGGCTTTCCTCCCTTCCCGGGACCTAGAGCAGACCCTGCCCAGCTTTGTCAATTTTACAAAGTGATGCATGCCATCTTTGGGAAGCCTGACTCTGCCGGCGTGCCTTGGGGCCCCGCGGACTCGGTTGGGGGTCCTGGGCCTTCGACACCTCAGGGTCCCCTTGGCTCCAGGCCTGGATCCGGATCAGCGCCGGTTGACCTCATTACACCTCCCCGGCGACCCCGGCCTCCATCCCGATCGAGTCACGGAGTCGGACTGGCGTCAACCAACGCTGACTGGTACTTTTGTGCCCTTATTCTACCCTGGCTCTTTTAGACCAGATTGGCAGCCAGAGGAGGGTGAGGAGGACTGGGAGGGGTCTGGAAACCGTTTAACTGACCAGTTGGGCTATGAACCAGACTGGAGAGAGGAACTGGGGGAAGCCAGTGGTTTTGATACCTTACCGGACCTTGGCATGTTGTCTTCTCCTACCGTGGCTATGGAGGAGGGAGCTTCTTACGCCGTGGTGTTGCGTAGTGCGGCCGAGGCTCTCAACCTCGAGCTTCCTACGGTGGCAGTCAGGACTGACTTGACAGAGGTGCTTCAACCGGCAGTGAACTCTTCGGAGCCCCTGCTACAGTTTAATGGAACCCTCACTGACACCCTTTTGGGCACCTGGACCAGGCCCGACACAGGGGCTCCTGTGGATAGGAATGTTGCCCGACACCACCGTCTGGCTCTGGGCGACCCCACTTTCCTCTCCTAACACCCTACCCCTGAGAGCTTGGTGGTCCAAGCCTCCACCTCCAAAGGAGCATTCCTAACGCACCACCTGATAGGGAATCCAAAAAGCTAGACCATCTTGGGAAGAAGAGGTTTTCTTCCGCTTGGTACTGCGGTCGGTAAACACTGCATGTCTGTTGGGCGGTTACACCTACTCCATGTGGGATACGGTATGGCAAGTGCTGCCCCTGTGTCTGGAGGAGGCCCGGTCTGTGCTCTCCTGTGCAGTTGCCGAAGGGAGAGAGGCAGCAAAGTTTACCCTCTGCTGTGGGCTGGATACCACAGACTCACTAGGCAGGACGATTTCCACGTCGGTAGCCCTTCGATGCTACGCCTGGTTGAGGTCTACTGGTTTTTCAGGATATGTCCAAGCCACACTTATGGACATGCCCTTTGATGGCCATCGCCTATTTGGCGACAAGGCAAACAACGCGCTGGATCGCTTTAAGGACTCTTGGGCTACGGACAGGTCCTTGGACCTCTCCACCACCCGCCCTGCGCAGTCTGCCTTTCGCCCCTTTCGTGGCTATGGAAGGGGTGCCCCGCCACGTCCCGCCCAGAGCCACAGGCCATGCTGTTCAGCCCCTATACGGCCAGGGACGTGGAAACCACTGCCGTGGTTCTGGGGGCCAGCAGGCAGGCCAGTCCACCACAGCCCCCACTGCAACAGCCTCCAAACCCTCCAAGTCCTTTCAGGGCCACCGAACGCCAGTGGGCAGCAGGATTCACCATCACCTCCCACACTGGCACACATTCACCTCGGACAGGTGGGTTTTGCAAATAGTCCGAAGGGGCTACTCCCTCCCCTTGGAGACTACCCCTCCATCCATGCCACCTCAGTACCATTGCATGTCTGAGGATCATGTGGCCCTTCTCCAACAGGAAGGGTTGGCACTGTTAGCCAAGGGTGCTATAGAGCGAGTTCCCGTCCCAGAAGTACGGCGTGGTTGCTATTCCCACAACTTTCTGGTGCCCAAGAAGGACAAAGGCCTGCGTCCTATCTTGGATCTCAGGAACGTCAACCGTTTCCTCCGGAAGGAGAAGTTCAAAATGTTAACTCTAGCTCAGGTCCTGTCTGCCCTCGATCCTGGAGACTGGATGGTAGCATTGGACTTGCAGGACACTTATTTTTCACATCCCCGTCCTGATGGCCCTCTGGCGTTAACTGCGGTTCATGGTACACTTTCAGTTTACCATGCTCCCCTTTGGCCTTACCAGCGCCCCTCGGGTGTTCACGAAAGTGATGGTGGTGGTCGCAGCTCATCTGCGCAGGTCAGGGGTTCCAGTCTTCCCCTATCTCGAAGACTGGCCGTTGAAGTCGGGCTCGCACCAGGCTGTCGTCTCCCACCCCCAGACTACGGCCGACCTCCTACGTTCGCTGGGGTTCTCCATCAACGTGCCAAAGTCGCACCTGAATCCCTCTCAGAAGCTTCTCTTCATTGGAGTGGTTCTAGACACAATGCAGTTTTGGGTCCATCCTCCCGCACAGCGAGTCCGGGATATTCGGCTATGATTCCGTTCTTTCAGCCTCTATCCCTGGTTTCGGTCAGGATGACCCCTCGGCTACTGGGCCTGATGGCCTCCTGCATCTTGCTGGTGGTCCATGCCAGATGGCATATGCGGGCTCTGCAGTGGGCCCTGAAGTTCCAGTGGGTACAACATCAGAGGAACCTGTACGATTGCGTCCAGATCTCAGAGGGCTCTGCGCACCAATTGCAGTGGTGGCTAACGAACCAGGATTGGGTCGGCGGCAGATCCCTTTCCCTTACCCAACCGAGTTTATAGTGGTGACCGATGCATTACTTCTGGGATGGGGGAGGCAGAGATCGGAGGCCTCCGGGCTCCACATCAACCTTCTGGAGCTTCGGGTGATTAGTCTTGCACTCTTAAGCATTCCTTCCCTTTGTCTGGGAAAGATTAGTGCAGGTGTTCACGGACAACACCACCACCATGTGGTACTGCAACAAACAAGGCGGGGTGGGGTCGTGGACCCTATGTCAAGAGACCCTCCGCTTCTGGACATGGCTGGAACATCAGGGCATATCCTTGGTGGTTCAAAACCTGGCAGGTTCGCTGAACGCCAGGGCGGACGAACTCAGCCGCAGGTGCATGATGGATCACGAATGGCGTCTTCATTCGCAGGTGGCGCAAGGTCTCTTTCAACAGTGGGAAGAGCCTTGGTTAGATCTATTCGCCACCGAAGTGGACGCGCAATGTCAGCAATTATGTGCGTTGGAATTTCCAAGGCAGCACTCGCTAGGCAAAGCTTTTCATCGCTAGTGGAGTTGCGGCCGTCTATACTACCTCTGCCCAGAGTGCTGAAGAAGATCAAGCGCGACCGGGCCCAAGTCCTTCTTGGGGCTCCGGATTGGGCACGAAGAGTCTGGTATCCCGAGCTGCTACACATGGCCATCGATCCTCCGATCACACTATGTGGAAATGATTAGAATGTTTTAGTAGGCTGTGATGTAACAGAATCTCAGCCATGTCAGGATTCTATGTTTAACCAGTAATGCCTGTGAAGCTGAAGGTGGCTGTGTATTTATCTGCTCTATTAAACCTACTTTAATTCTACTAAAAAGGAGTGGATTACTACAAATTTGGCGACGAGGATGGGATACAAATTTTTGAAAGAAGTATTTTTGGAGGAAGGAGTGCCTAAGACATTGGTAACAGATAACGGTGTGCAATTGGTATCTTCAGAAATGAGTAGTTTTTTAAGTAGTCTTGGGATATCTCACAATAGGGTTGCCTTATTCCATCCACAGGCAAATGGACTTGTGGAGAGGGTGAATCGCATTGTGATGGGTAGTATTCAGCTTTCATTAGCTAATGGTCTGTCGTGGAAGGATGAGTTGAGAAGAATGATGTGGGGTCATAGGATTACTCCTCATTCGGTGACAGGCATTTCTCCTTTTATAGCTTTGAAAGGAAGGGAACCAGGCACCAAAGAGTCTCCAATGTGGTTGAGAGAGAAAAGTCAAGTTTGGGTGGATAGAGAGGAAATGAAAGCAAGAGCACAAGAATGTCAATTTCGTGGAAAGTTAGAGTTTGATCACAGGAAAGCTGTCAAGGAGATTGTGTTTCAGGAAGGTGATTGGGTTGTGATAAGAAGGTTCGGATTTGTGAAAAAAGGAGAAAGCAAATTCTCTCAACCACATAAAGTGGTATCAGTGAATGGTGCTGTGGCTTTATTGGATGACGGTAAAAGGTGGAGTGTTGGTGATCTGTGCAAAGTATCACATCTATAAATGTAAGAACGAGGAATAGTTCTGATGTATTTACAAGATGTACGTTAAACTATTGTGAAGATGTTTATTGTAATTTAAATATTTAATTCTTTTTCATTTGTGAATATTTTCAAATGTTTTCTTTTATTATAAGGAGGGAGATATGTGGAAATGATTAGAATGTTTTAGTAGGCTGTGATGTAACAGAATCTCAGCCATGTCAGGATTCTATGTTTAACCAGTAATGCCTGTGAAGCTGAAGGTGGCTGTGTATTTATCTGCTCTATTAAACCTACTTTAATTCTACTAAAAAGGAGTGGATTACTACAAATTGCCTCTTCGTTAGGATCTTCTGTCGCAGCAGGGGACGGTCCTCCACCCGAACCTGTCCAGCCTCCACCTCCTTGCGTTGAGATTGAGCAGCGGCAGTTGACGTCGTTTGACCTGCCTCCCGAAGTCTGTGATGTTATCTTGGCAACGAGGCGTCCCTCCACTAAGACGGTATAAGCCTGCAGGCGTAACACATTTGTGGCATGGTGCACAGCAAAGGCTGTGGATCCCCTTTACGCCCCTCTTTCTGAGGTCCTCTTGTTCCTCCTTTCTTTGGCCCAGCAGGGCTCTGCTCTGGGCTCTCTTAAGGGCTACCTCTCGGCCATTTCAGCCTTTCTTAGGCTCCCTGATCAGCCTTCTCTTTTCAAGTCCCCTGTTGTAAATCGCTTTCTTAAGGGCATTACTCATTTTTTTCCTCCTGTTCCATTCGTAATGCCTCAGTGGGACTTGAACTTGGTTCTCACTTATCTTATGTGCGCTCCCTTTGAGCCGCTACATAACTGTCCTCGCAGGCTTTTGACCTTAAAAACTGCCTTTCTGGTGGCCATCACCTCTGCGCGCAGGGTGAGTGAGCTCCAAGCACTTTCTTCTGAGCCTCCTTTTCTGACTGTTCATCCGGACAAGGTTGTCCTTCGAACTCGTCCTTCCTTCCTTCCCAAAGTGGTTACTCCTTTCCATGTTGGACAGACCATCACTTTGCCCACCTTCTTTCCGCCTCTGCATCCATCCAAAGAAGAAGAGAGGCTCTACCGTCTGGATCCAAAGCGTGCGCTTTCCTTTTACTTGGATTGCACAAAACAATTCCAGGTGGATGACCAGCTCTTAGTTGGCTATGTGGGCACCAAAAAAGGACGGACCGTGCACAAACGGACCATTTCTAGATGGGTCGTTTTGTGCATCAAAGCTTGTTATTCCTTGGCAAAGAAGGAGCCTCCAGTGGGGGTTGCTCGCCCATTCCACCAGGGCGACGGCAGCTACCACTGCTTTGGGACGTGGAGTTCCCCTTAATGACATCTGTCAGGCAGCTACATGGGTATCGCTGCACACGTTCACAAGACACAACTGCCTGGACAGCCAAGTCCGGAGAGACGACTTCTTTGGCCGTTCTGTTCTCCAGGACTTTCTAGTGTGAACTTGGTTGCGGACCCACCTCCGGGGTTGGTATTGCTGGGGTATCTATTCTAAAGTAAGGAATCTAAAACGAATTGTCTCTTTCAGATGAACAAGTTACTTCCCTTAGGTAAAGATATATCTATAAGAGACATAGATTAGTTAGAGGTTCCTTACCACCCCACCCTTCCTCTCCGTTCTGCAAACTAATTTCTAGGGTTAAGGACTTTCTTTCAGGGCCCTAGTTTTGAACACCAGTGGTCAGAGTCTTGCATGGCTCTGCGCTTCTGGCATGGAAAGTCGTGTACAGAACTGATGTCAGCGCGCAAGGGTGGCGTCTAAGTAGCTACTGCGACGTCATCCCAGCGACAACGATGAACGCGGAGCCTACTGACGCCACCTTGAGACACGCAGGGGTACTGCTGACGAAAAACTTTCTGGAACCAGTCAGACGCCTGGGGGTAATTCTAAGGTAAGGAATATATAACTAATCTGTCTCTTACAGATATATCGTTACCAAAGGTAAGTAACTTGTTCGTTAGCCATATTTACATATCCATAACCAACACTCTCTGATTTGCGTGAGAAGGGAGGCTCAGGGAGCATGCACATGACAGGAGCTCAGCAGATCTAACTGTGATATGTAGGGAGACTGAGGAGGTGAAAATCTTGACCTGTTTTAAGATCTGTTAATATTTTGCCAAAAACGTTTAAAATTGTGTTTAAAGAATGACGTGACCTCCTTGAAGCATATGATATGTTGGCACTTGCTCTGACGTCTCATAATGTGATGTCACTGTCTCTGCTACTGTCGAGTCAAGAGCTGTACCTTAAATTTAAACCATTCTCACTCTCGTTCCAGTCCCCAGGCAGTATAACTTCTGCTTTCTGCTGTAGCAGTTCATCATTTTGTAGAGTACAGCATTTAGGAAATTTACACTTGATTAGTTAAATTCTAGATCCCCCAAGAAACTCATAGAAAACCCTGTTTTTCTACTTGCAGGACTAAGAAACTGATTGATTACTCTGAGTTTGAAAATGATGGTAAGTAGAGGACTTGGTGGTTAATCCTGGAATACACTATAAATTGATATATATTTGTTTTTAACATATTTTATTACATTTTTACATCGTGTACATAAAGACCTAGTTGGTATTTCCATGGGCATGTTATGCATCTTCACTTAATTATAAGCGTATCCTGTATATAACAACATTTGTAGTTTGCCACACTAGTGTGAACCCAGATCTCAACACTATAAATTGATTGATCCATTGACAGAGTTCACTTGTTAAATTAATACATAAATGTTCAATTGTAGTATTTTCCTCTTTCATTATTTGTGCTTGATTTCATCTTAATGAGCCATCCAAATCAATGTAAATATATGGAATTTCCTCACCATATATCATGGGCAATACTGTGAAGATCGTACAGGCAACGTCTCATGATAGGGTCTGGATTCCCATAGAATGAGGCATAAGGATGGATCCCTCCTTCTATTCCCTTGTTCATTTTATGCAGTTTGTATCCCTTTCTGCTTCCCAGTATTTGTTAAAGTAATATTGCTTTATGGATCTTTCTTGAGATTTGCGCCTCTTATGCTTATTTAATAGAAAAAATCCAGTGTTTTTCCATATTTCTTCCTACTCTAACAAGGGTCCTATTGTCATGCAGTGTTTTTCCTACTTGATGTGAACTGATCCCTACTTTTAGTGCACCCAAACTCTATTCTCTATTCATCTTTCAAAAACTCCATTCTTCAGAGTGCACTAATGGCTTAGATGCTTCCTCAAGTTTATTACTGTCACATGAAAGGTGCGTATGAAACGTGGTTAGGATATCTATGAATTTCTCACTGAGCAGTAAATGATCCACCGGTCTTTGCTGATTTCCAGGGTGATTACATTTTTGTTAGCCAATGTGAATGTAAGAAAAAAACAAGCTTTGGCAAAGCCACTATGTCCGACCTTTTTTAAGGAGTGGAAGTGATAGATTTACTATTGAGTTTGTGTGGATGGATGAATGTGTGATAAAATTGTACTCGAGGAATAAGGGTGGGTGCATAGATAGAGGAGTGACTGATGGATTAACAAATCAGTTATTTGCTCAATAGCCAATTATCCACCAATCCTGCCATATTCATGTGTTCCTCATCTGTCCAAGTACTCCTCCATTCCTGTAGCCAGATGCTAAGGCTTGCTATCATTGTTCCACAGCACATTAATGCCATATTTTTGTTCTTGAACTATACAAGTTTTTGATTTTGTTCAATGGTCTACTCATTCATCCAAACACTGGCAAATCAAACAGCTCTGTCTTTAATGTGTAAGCACAGGCATGCACAACTCCACACTGACTATCTGTGCTGTATGTCTGGGCATCATGCCTCTTTTTTGTGACACCTAAGTTTGAGGCTCTTTGTAAAGTTTGTGATGACATGCAGAGGTTACACCTGGAGCGTAATGATCAATGGTGCAAAATTAGACCCGATATTCTTGGCGTGGTTTCCCCTGACATTTTGCCTTCAGACCTTCTGTTGTTGCCGACTTCATTTTTGCTGGCTTTAGGACTCTGGGCACTTTACTACTGCTAACCAGTGCTAAAGTTCATGTGTGCCACTTGTTTATCCACAAATAGCATATTTAATTCACTCATAAGTTCCTAGTAAAGTGCACTACATGAGCCCTTGGGTCTTTAAATTAAATGCTACATGTCAGCCTGCAGCACTGATTGTGCCACCCACTTAAGTAGCCCTTAAAACATATCTCAGGCCTGCCATTGCAAAGCCTGCGTGGGCAGTTTTAAACTGCTATGTTGACCTGGCAAGTTCCCTCTTGCCAGACCCAAACCTACCTTTTTAATACATATAAGTCACCCTGACGGTAGAACCCAGACTGTCCAAGGGCAGGGTGCAGTGTCTGTATGTAAAAAGTAGGACATGTCGTTTTAAGTTTTACATGTCCTGGTAGTGAAAAATTCTTAAATTCGTTTTTCACTACTGCACGGCCTATCTCTCCCATGGGATCGCATTGGGATTACCTCATTACAGTTTATAAATGTAATCTCCAATTGGGAACAGATTAGACCCCCAAGTTTGGTGTTTCTGGAATCAAAATTTAAAATCGCAACTTATGGTGAAGTCGGATTTGAAATTGTAATTCTGAAAATGCCACTTTTAGAAAGTTCTTGAAAAAAGGTGCGTTACATCCGCACCCAACTGCTGCACTGCTTGAATGAGAACGATGCTTTATCTAAACCACTTTTTTTTAACTCTACCAAATTTCATCCTTGTTCATCAAATACTCCACTTTTCACGTCGTCCAATGCGGAGACAGCATAATTGCGCTAGGAAAATTGCTCAGCAAATGTATGAATGGCGGATGCACTCCTCCTCTTTAAAAATGCTGTGAATCGCCCCTTCACAGAATATCGAAGATACTTGAAAAAAGGTGCGTTACATCCGCACCCAACTGCTGCACTGCTTGAATGAGACTTAACAGAATATCGAAGATACTTGAAAAAAGGTGCGTTACATCCGCACCCAACTGCTGAACTGAAGGGGCGATTCACAGCACTGTCTGCACGCATTCATTTGGCAGTTTCAGCTTTACAATTTGCATTTTTAAAGAGGAGGAGTGCATCCACCATTCATACATTTGCTGAGCAATTTTCTTATCGCCCCAACGTGTGTTTGCACCCCATTGGTTTTGAGTAAGATGATCGAGTATTGGATTTAAATGATTAAAAGTATCACTCCGGAGACAGTGGAATATCAACTGATTGTGCACGGACTTCATAATTGGATTAGCACATCATGGCAGATTGGAAGGATGATGAAATTGAACACTTGTTGGATGCATCATATACTTTATGGACTTTCTCCGATAAACTCGAGGTTTTTGTAGGGGGGGCATTTTAATGTTTTTGAGTTAAAGTTGATTTAATGTATTGATGGAGTATCTTTTGTTCATGTTTTTGCATTTTATTTGTCATGTTTTTTTAAGGCACAGGGTGGAATGGGTTTTGGTTTTATCCGGGGTGGTGTAATGACAAACTTTAGATCTCCCCTGGACAAAGGAATGTACCGTCACTTTCCCAGGGAGAGAATATCAGTTCCAAACTTATGGAAAATAACATATACACAGCACTTCCTAAGGTGGGCAAACTTTCAACACTCCCCCGAAGGCAAGGCAAGAAAACCATAATTTGCGCATCACTTGTGAGGAGTAGCACCAACTTCCTATAACACAATTACCTGCTAGAAGGGAATTCACCCATCCTTCTACAACAGAATACTTGGCCAAGAAGAGTCCACACCTCCTGCTACAAGGAAAAGACGAATTGGTATATCTGGGATGTATTTATTTGTAAATAGCACCACACAGTAAGCCAAATGCACCTAACATAGCAGACTCTAACATATCAATAATATGATTGAACATACAATCAAGGCAAATATATATCTGTAGAAATATATGTTCGAGGCATATGAGCTGCAGAGTCACACACTGAGGATAAGATCGCCATCTGGTGTTGGGCTCGGATGATTACAGGTTGTTGTTGTCTTCGGAAGAAGCCTTTGGTCACGAGGTTGGTGACTCCTCCCCTGGACAACAGTGCGCATGGGCATCCACTCCATCGTCAGATTGTTTTTTTTCCGCCATTGGGTTCGGATGAACTTTTTCCGCTCCAGCAGAAAACTTCCAGCAATCGATTTAACTCTTCAATCTTCATTCCATCGACGTCGAAATCAACTCGGACCGGTTCCGGAAGCGGCTGATGGACAGGACACCCTTTAAAAAATGCCCCCAGTGTGGAGCGAAGTTCCCCCACAGTGACCACCACGAGGTTTGTAACCTATGCCTGTCGCCGGAACACAACGAATCGACCTGTCCAGCTTGTGCCACTTTCCGTTCGAAGAAGACCCTCCGGGACCGAAGAGCTCGACGCCATATTATGGCCAAACCAGCTCCAGAACCGGAGGACATCTTTGCTCAAGATGTTCCTGAAGATGACACCGAAGATCTCGAGATTGTGTCCGAGGCCGACGATTCCGATGACCTCATCACTCCAGGGCAGCGTGTGAGTACCACCCCCCCTGCCCCTGCCCCATCCAAAAAGACAGTGGTCAAGACTCCGCCAGCTGGGCCCAGTCGCGACCGGAAATCCTCTTCAGAAGCCCCGCCCTCGGGCCCGGCTCCGAAGACATCTAAGCCTGTAGGTGGCTCGGGCTCGAGCAAACCTCATGTGTTTGTGCCTTTAACACCCTCGGCACCGAAAAAACCACTGTCTGCACCGAAACAGGCTTCAAGACCGAAAGCTCCTTCGGCACCGAAACGTTCCTCGGCACCGAAGCCTCCACCAGCGCCGAAACGTTCTTCGACATCGATGCATAAAAGTCCCTCGGCACCGAAGCCATCGGCACCGAAACATACATCGGCTCCGAAAAATCCATCGGAACCGAAACATCCTTCGGCACCGAAAACTTCATCGGCACCGAAAACTACGTCCACACCGAAAAAAGTTCATAAAGACCCGAAACGGCCGTCGCCGCCACCACCTTTGGAGCCGGATGAACTTTTTCGCCCAGATCCTACTCAAGGGCGGATCTACATCAATCCTGACACTGGACATGTGACTGCCGTCCCATACAAGAAACGGAAGCTGGACATCACACCTCCTCCAGCTCCCATACGGAAAAAGGACTGTGCCACTTCACCACTTCGTCCTTCCTCTCCTGTATTACCTCCTATCCCGTCCCCCCCCCTCCTCCTCCTCCTTCTCCTTTACCCTTACCTTTACCATCTCCCTATCATTCACCTCCTCCACAGGATGATAATGATGACTTAGGGGGAGGGGCGGACCCTGATTTATTTAATGATCCTGTTGATCCAAACGACCCTTTTACATTTCCAGGCACAGTACCAGTAGATGACTGGTCTTATCCAATGCCTGACATGCCTGACCCCACTACCTACCCCTCCAAGCCCTCCCCTCCTGATGACCATTTGGGGTTTGGCCAACTAATAAATAGGGCAGCAACATTCCATGGTGTCACTATGCACACAGACCCCCTTGAAGAGGACTTTCTCCTCGATACTTTTGAGCAGTCACAAAAAACTGTTCACATACTGCCCATGATTAAAGGGGTTATAAAGCATGCCACTGAGGTCTTTAAAGACCCTGTTCGAGCTAGGGTTCTCAACCCCCGCATCGAAAAAAAGTACCGACCAGCCCCGCAGGACCCTGCATACATTAAAGCCCAGCTCCCTTTAGACTCCTTGGTCGTATCAAATGCCAGAAAGCGCGTTAACTCACAGACAACTGGAGAAACGCCTCCCCCAGACAAGGAGTCTAAGCTTTTAGAGGCCTCAGGCAAACGAGTCGCCGCACAGGCGGCGAACCACTGGCGTATTGCCAATACCCAGGCCCTGTTAGCCCGGTATGATAGGGCGCATTATGACCAACTTGAGGACCTTCTGCAACATCTGCCTGATCCCTTTAAATCCCAGGCCGCTGACCTCATTCAAGAAGGCAAGTTAATATCTAATGCCTCCATTAAATGCGCCTTAGATGCGGCAGACACTGCTTCTCGGGCGGTCAATACTAGCGTCTTACTCAGACGACATGCCTGGCTCCGTATTTCCGGTTTTAAACCGGAGGTTCAAACCGCAATTCTAGCTCAACCTTTCAACCAAGAGCAGTTATTTGGCCCTGCAGTGGACACTGCATTAGAAAAAATGAAAAAGGATAATGAGACTGCCAAGTCTATGGGAGCACTGCAGTCTCCTCAAAACCGGGGTTCCTTTCGTCGCTCCTTTTATAGAGGAGGCTCCAAAAACACGGCAACTGAGACCACGTCCACCTTTAAAAATTCTGGACAAACATCCCCTAACAGAGGATATTTCCGAGGAGGTTATAGGGGAAACAATAACAAAGGTCGAGGGCGGGGCAACAACAACAACACCCGCACCTCCCCAGCCACCAAACAGTGACTTGCCACCACTCCCCCCAGACCATTCCACTCCGGTCGGGGGCGACTCCAACAATTCCTACCTGTCTGGACTTCCATCACCACAGACAGATGGGTAAGACAAATTATCCAGTCTGGCTACTGCCTAGAACTCATACAATCCCCCCCAAACATACCACCCAAACAACGTCCAATGTCCTCACATCATCTCTCTCTCCTCAAACAAGAAGTTCAATCCCTGTTACAAAAACATGCGATAGAACCAGTCCCTCTTCAACATCAGGGAACAGGGGTGTATTCTCTATACTTCCTCATTCCCAAAAAGGACAAAACATTACGGCCCATACTGGATCTCAGACTGCTAAACCAGTATATACATTCAGATCATTTTCATATGACCACCCTCCAACAAGTCCTCCCACTGTTACAACAGGGAGACTTCCTTGCCACATTGGACCTCAAGGACGCGTACTTTCACATCCCTATGCATCCCGCTCACAGAAAATATCTACGATTTGTGGTAGATGGGCAACACTATCAATTTACAGTTCTCCCATTCGGAGTAACAACAGCACCCAGAGTGTTCACCAAGTGCTTAGCAGTCGTGGCCGCGCACCTCAGAAGACAACAGATCCATGTCTTCCCCTATCTGGACGATTGGCTCATAAAAGCCAATACTCGCCAAAAATGCGTTCTCCACACTCATCGCACAATTCAAACTCTCCACAATTTGGGATTCAGTATCAACTACCCCAAATCCCATCTACAACCTTCCCACTTACATCAGTATCTAGGAGCAATCATAGATACATCCAAAGCCATTGCCTATCCCAGCAGTGCCAGGATAGCCAGTATACAAAATCTCATCTCTCAATTTCAAACTCATCCATCTCTTCCAGCAAGAGTGTTCATGCAGCTTCTAGGCATGATGGCGTCATGCATCTCCATAGTCCCACACGCACGACTTCAAATGCGCCCCTTACAGGAATGTCTAGCACAACAGTGGAACCAAGCTCACGGACAACTTACCGATCTGGTGTTGGTGGACAGTCGCTCACTTTGCTCGCTGAAATGGTGGAACACCATCAACCTGTCCAAAGGGCGGCCGTTCTTAGAGCCTCTTCCACAAGTTGTGCTAACTACCGACGCATCTCTCACAGGGTGGGGAGCCCACCTCCTTCACCATACCACTCAGGGCAGATGGACCAGTCAACAGAAACTGCTCCACATCAACCACCTGGAACTCTTAGCAGTGTTCCTAGCACTAAAATCCTTTCAGGTACACCTAAAGAACAAAACTGTCCTCATACGCACAGACAACATGACGACAATGTATTATATACAGAAACAGGGAGGGACACATTCTCTCCAACTGTTCCAACTGGCACAGCAAATCTGGAGATGGGCAATTCCACAAAACATCTACCTGTTAGCAGAACATCTCCCAGGGATCCACAATCAAGTGGCCGACCTCCTAAGTCGCCACACGCAGCAGATCCACGAATGGGAATTACACCCCAAGGTTCTACTCCCCTTCTTCCAAAAATGGGGACAACCAGACATACGTGTAAACAACAAGAGAGGAAGGGCTAACAACACGACTACTCCCCTCAGGGATAGACTGGGAAACAACAAAGTCAGTGTAATGTAAACAGAGCACTGTATATCAAAAGAGCATGGGTCCACAGGTTCAAAACAAACACTTATATTGTTGAGAAAGACGTAGACCTCTACAGGCTATACCCATTGTACATAGCCTATTATGTATAAGTAAATAACAGCCAGACATAGACCTGTTCGCCACTCCCGAAAACACAAAATGCCCAACCTTCGCCGCCAGGTTTCCACACCCACAGTCGAAGGGCAATGCCCTATGGATGAACTGGTCAGGCAGATTTGCGTACGCTTTTCCGCCTCTCCCACTAGTTCCATTTGTGGTACGCAAACTGAAACAACAATCGCTAACGCTAATACTAGTAGCTCCCACTTGGGCACGTCAACCGTGGTTCACCACACTTCTGGAACTATCTTTAGTTCCACATCAAAGGCTACACCTCTCCCCGGATCTATTAACCCAGAACCATGGAGAAATCAGACACCCAGATCCTCAAACACTGAACCTAGCGATCTGGCTCCTGAAGTCTTAGAGTTCGGATACCTCAATCTCCCTCCAGACTGTATGAATATCATAAAGGAAGCTAGACGACCTACTACTAGAGCGTGTTATGCCGCAAAATGGAAACGATTTGCCATCTACTGCGCTAATAATTACATACATCCATTGGATGCTTCCATCCAAAACATCATTTGCTATCTACTACACTTGCAAAGATGCAATCTAGCGTATTCCTCTATACGTTTATACCTAGCACCCTTGGCAGCCTACTTGCAAAATAGGCAACACCTGTCCCTTTTTAAGGTACCAGCCATCAAAGCGTTTATGGAAGGTCTCAAAAGAATTCTTCCCCCAAGATTGCCACCTGCCCCAGTGTGAAATCTCAATGTGGTTCTAACAAGACTTATGGGTCCCCCATTTGAACCTATGCACAAATGTGAATTACAATTCCTAACATGGAAGGTAGCCTTCCTTATCGCAATCACTTCCCTACGCAGAGTAAGTGAAATACAAGCCCTTACACTAGAGGAACCTTTCTTACAACTACACCGTAACAAAGTGGTTCTTAGGACAAACCCTAAATTTCTTCCAAAAGTAATTTCCCCTTTCCACCTTAACCAATCAGTAGAGCTACCAGTCTTTTTCCCAAACCCAGACTCAGTAGCTGAAAGGGCCCTACATACCTTAGATGTCAAAAGAGCCTTGCTTTATTACATCGACAGGACAAAACCTTTTCGAAAGACGAAACAACTCTTTGTTGCTTTCGCACCACCACATAAAGGCAATCCAATCTCCAAATCCGGTATAGCCCGGTGGATAGTTAAATGCATCCAAATATGCTACCTAAAGGCTAAACGTACACTTACAGTTCCCCCTAGGGCGCACTCCACGCGTAAAATAGGGGCTTCTATGGCCTTCTTAGGTAACATTCCCTTAGAAGACATTTGCAAGGCAGCCACGTGGTCTACCACGCATACCTTCACTAAACACTACTGTGTTGATGTGCAGGCCAAACAACAGGCCTCAGTGGGCCAGGCTGTCCTAAAAACTTTATTTCAAGCTGCTGCAACAGATACAGGCGACCACCGCTAAGGGGAAGCACTGCTGTATAATCTATCTTCAGTGTGTGATCTGCAGCTCATATGCCTCGAACGGAATATGCTACTTACCAGTATGCATCTGTTCTTGGCATGTAGAGCTGCAGAGTCACACACGCCCGCCCGCCTCCCCGGGACCTGTATCTGTTCCAGCATCCGTCTTACTTAGACATTACACATGGACATCCTTTCTTTCATTCCTATACACTCCATCTTTTCCCATCATGGCGAAAAAACAATCTGACGATGGAGTGGATGCCCATGCGCACTGTTGTCCAGGGGAGGAGTCCCCAACCTCGTGACCAAAGGCTTCTTCCTAAGACAACAACAACCTGCAATCATCCGAGCCCAACACCAGATGGCGATCTTATCCTCGGTGTGTGACTCTGCAGCTCTACATGCCAAGAACAGATGCATACTGGTAAGTAGCATATTCCATATGTATGGATATAAGAATCAGAAAATAAGAATGAAAGGAAAGAATTCAGAAAAGAATCAAGAGACAGTTAGTAGCAGAGACACCTCACCTAATGCTCCATCATTTCACCCCGCTTTGCTCAAGGGGATTCCATTGCTTGAACTGGGTGAAAGCTCAGAGGTGACACCAGCCTCTACTCTTCCGTGACAACACGTCTGCTCCACGGATGAACTTCCACCAAGCCAGTGTAGACTCCCCTTTTTAATACACATTCAAAACACAGCGAAGCTTCTAGCAAGCCACGCCCCCTAGTTCTCATGAGAGCCAGTACCAGCCTGCTTCAAGGTCAGACCAAGGGTTGATCAGGCCCCTGTTATGACTAAAAGTCAAACCATGTACATTCCTCTGATAAGAACCAGTTCTCTCTAGTCAGTAAAATGCGAAAAACAGCAGGAAAGCAAAACATGCCCTCTTCTTCACAGAAAATGGCTTCAGAGTTAGATAAGCCATGCACACAAAGGCCCAAAGCAAGATGGAATCAAAAAAGCAAGGAGCACCTATAATTCTCATCCACACAACTTACAAGCAACACTGTGCACACAGAAAAGTTTGAAGCAAGGTAAAGTCAGAAGGCAGAATGACATTAGACCACGTCAAAGCCAATAGGTCAAAGTCATAATTCACCTAACCCAAATAACATTATACACTTAATCCCTCAGTATACAACATTGAGCACATGTGTGCACCACCACCCACAGCACTGCACCTCAACATCCCATACCTTCTATTCTTGGAAAGACTATTCCACTAAAAGACAGAAGAAAAGCAGGCATATGCAAACCCATCCAACATTAAGGCTAAGGTAACATAACACACTTAAGTCAGTACAGAATGGTGGTGGTTGAGGGTCATCATAGGGTGTCAGACCACAAAAGTGGCTGATTCACTACAGGTGGTACAAAGCATTGTGGGTCTTGTAGTCGGATTAGCCGGTTTACAAGAATGGAGGGGTTTCACTTTAATTTAGGAATCACGTAGGTACATTTAAAACACCGGCGGGAGTTTTTCAAGCATTAGTAGCGGGTAAGGGAGCACAAGATGATTCTTTGGTAATGAAGGGCGGCATGAAAAGGTCACAATGCTGAACACAGCTTACATAAGGTAATTGGGGTTTGTTTTCTAAGATGTTTTACTTTTGTGAATTCACGATCATGGGTGGGGATTCTTGGGCAACTATGGTAGGCATAATTCATTGTTTAAGTGATGTGCACGTTATGTTTAAAGAAAGGATTGTGTTTTTTCTGTTAATTGCTGGAGGGTTGGAACTGGTAGGCGTTATCTGGTCTGAGTAATAGGGGAAAGCTTTAGAGTAGGGTTTGTCCGGGAGTGGTTGGTTAAGAATATTCTTTTAATCGTTTTCAGTGACCCCTGACGAAGAACCGCACAGGTTCGAAATGCATTGGGTACTATTGTGAGCCCTGAGGAAATATGATTGGTCACACATACTTATGTTAAAGCCTGGATCGGCAACGGACAGTAGTTGAAAAAGCGAAAATAAAATATTTTGCGCAATTATGCTGTCTCCAGATTGATTCCATGAGTATATAAAATTTGGACGACGTGAAAAGTGGAGTATTTGATTAACAAGGATGAAATTTGGTAGAGTTAAAAAAAAAAAAAAGTGGTTTAGATAAAGCATCGTTCTCATTCAAGCAGTGCAGCAGTTTGGTGCGGATGTAACGCACCTTTTTTCTAGTATCTTCGATATTCTGTGAAGGGGCGATTCACAGCACTGTCTGCACGCATTCATTTGGCAGTTTCAGCTTTACAATTTACATTTTTAAAGAGGAGTGCATCCGCCATTCATACATTTGCTGAGGACTTTTAGAAAGTTGTCATTTTCTTACTTTAACCATTTGGTGCCTTCTGGCTTTACTTTGTGCATTCCCTCTAAACAGCCACACACAAACTGAGCTTAGGTGTGGCTTATGGGCCAGCCACATCCCGATGGACCATCCTGTGCAGGATGGGAGGGAGGAGCTAACACACCTGAACAGGCTGTGTTTTGTTCCTGCACAAAAGGCTGCATATCCCCCTAAAGTGAGTCTGGAGCCAGGGCAAGAAGGGCAGTGAATCTGTGCACCTCAGAGGCCTCTCTTTGAAGTCTTTCCCCTTCAAAGGCATAACTGTGTAGAAGTATTTGACCTCTGACACCAGCAAAGTTGCCAGGAAGAAGGACTGCTTTGTTCCTGAAAGGACTGCTACTCTGCTGGACTCCTGCTCTGCTGCCCTCTTGCCTGGGGGTGAGAAGGACTGGACCTGCATCTCTCCAACCCAGAACCAAAGTGACTTTCCTCCCGATTGAAGTCTCGGGGACATAAAAGACTTCCAACTCATCTTGCTATGTCACTCGGACTCTGCCATCTGAGAGTCTTGCCCTGCTAAGTGGTGCCAATCCAGTACTGGACTCTTGGAAGTGGATATAAAGTGCTGCTCCAGCTAAAATTTACACCGTTGCCTTGCTCGGAACCAGTGCATTTCCCTCAACGCTGACGCATCTTCCCTGCTGTGCAGATAAAGTGCTCTGCATCTCCATCGACGCATCACTGCTGCTGCGAGTATCGAGTGCATCGCACCTACGATGGCGCAGGGCATCGTCTCCACCTCATGTATCTCCGACATTGCGCGGCTTGGAGACGACGCATTGCCTCCATCCTAAGGATCGACGATGACGCATTGCCTCCTGCTACTCGCATCACCTTCGACGTAAACAAGGTACTTTTCAGCAGTCCAAGGCTGGTTCCTGTGTCCGACTCGCGCTCCATCATGGTCGCTCTAAACATTTGGATTTGACCTGGTTTAGTACTACTAGATAACCTAAGTGAGCGCTTTAGGGCTTTTAAGCATTACATTTCAGTTTATTCTTTACAAATTCATAACTCTGGTTATACTTAATGAATTCTTGTGGTTTTGGTCTTGTTTTACTCATAAACATACTATCTATTGTTCTAACCTAGTGTAGAGTCTCTGTGTTGTTTTCTCTGTGTTACTGTTTGAAGTGATGCACAAATACTTTACACATTGTCTCTTAAGTGAAGCTTTACTGCTCCGTGCCACGCTACCAGAGGGTTAGCACAGGTTAATTTAGGGTGTGTATCTCCCCCAAACTGGGATTGTGGTTCCTGCTTGGACAGGGTGCATACCTCTGCCAACCAGAAACCCAATTTCTAACATGCAGCATGTGCAGTTTCTAACGGGACCAGAGGCATGAAGAACCGACTTAATCCTGTTTATTTCTGTATGTTATTCCTTAAACCACAGTCAGGAAGGCTACATTTACTTGCTTGCACTATGCTAATAGTACCCAGGAATGACACTGCGTTACATGTGACATAGCAAAAATTATTGTGCATAATTGTGCAAGTCTGTCTTTGTATGCATTAGTATAAAAAGGCCTGCCGGCTCTGCAAGTATGCTAGTTGGGAGGAGTAGTTTCCTGCTGTTTCAAAACGACATTGAAACTGTTCCTCTTTTTTAACCTAGCTAGCTTTTAAGGTTGCAAGGTGTGTCTTTTTTTGTATTACATGTCTACTTGTTAGCCAGAGAATGTTGCAACTTTGCTCACGTCAATAAAACATCTGCTCTAAAATCAGCTCATTGGCTCGCGTTGATAGAATGGAGAATCAAAAGATGGCCCTAGTCAAAATACTTAGAGACAATCCCCTTACTAGATCATATCCAGTTTCCTCATGTGTAGCAACTGTATGTCTGATTTTAAGCACAACAATCGCAGCAGAAATCCTCATTGTGAAAGGCATTGGCCAGTGGAATATCTGCACCCTGAGTCCAGGGCTCTGCTTTGCATGCCTGCTTCCATGCACTGTCTAAACAGAACGTTTTACCAAAAGCCTGCCACTCCTGAAACTTACCCTCCAGTGCCATGGCCCTGCCCCTCCTACAGGATAGGGCGCTATTCATTCGACAAGCCTTCGTTGTTCTTGAGGAATCAACTTAACCACTTCTGAGACACCCTACCCATTCTGAAAAGAAAAGGTTCAATCTAGAACTCTTCATCAATATGGGGTGGATGAAAGAAGCTACATATGGAAAGATATATCAAATTTGGGTGTTTCAAGCACTGCAAAGTGTTGGCATGGTGACATGCCTAAGCAACACAAAGTTATTAAATGGATATGCACTAACAAAATCCAAATAAGCATCAATCAACAAACACATGCTGAGCAAAGTACAGACACTAAAACCTTAATTCTTGTAAAAACTTTTAAGAAAGTTACTCACACATATTCTCCCAAATGCATTGATATACATTGTACACACTGAAACAAAACACATGAACAATTGAATAAAGCGCCATATAAACCCTTAAACTTGTATTTAAAGAAAAGCATGTGCACCTATTAAAACAGATAAATACACATACAGTTAGCTGGGGATTCAAAAACAGGAACATATCTTTGAAGCACATAGAGTCCAGACACACATTAATACATATTGACAAATGGTAAAATATTGGCACGCACACAGACCCACTGTAACACAGTGAACACCCGCCTTTTCCAATGGACAGTGACTAACACATGCACAGTAAGCCCACAACACACAAACGGGCTCATAAATAAGGCAATGCACAAGAAAAGCTGCCTAAACACCAGGCCTAGTTACTTATCCAGCTTGGCCCTTCACCAAGAATACCTTGTGTCTGTGCCCTGATGGTAAAACATAGATGTGCCATTAAAAGGTCTGACAAAAGTAGTTATCTTCGGCATATTAGGAGTTAGTGATCTCTTTCCCTATCTAATATAGCACAGACCTAGTTCTAATGGGAATGGTAAGAAAATTTCAAAAAGGGTGATTTACAGTGAGTTTGAGTATTGTGGAGGGTGGATCCTAATTCCAATTGTGATGTGGTGGGGATGAAAGTGTTGTGTTAATCGAATTTAGTATAGCACACGACTCATCCAAGGGCATCTCGACACTGCCTACAACAGCACGCAAGCATACATAGAAAAGAATCGTTTAAAATAAGGAAGCTTTCAGAAATTTCCTAAATTGACAGTAGTTAGTACAGAGTCGAATGTGAAGTGGTAATTTGTTCCAGTAAAGTAGAGCCAGGTAGCAAAAGGCTCCGACATCGCATCTGGACAGGCGGACACACGGTACGCTCAACAAGGCTTTATCCTGACATTTTAGGATTTTAGTAGCTATGTAGTGTTTGAGTTTCTGTTGGAGATATCTGGGTCCTTTGCCCCTTAAGACATTATAGATGAGACAGCAGATTATAAAGATATTTTGCTGCCTTACTGGTAGACAGTGTAAGGATTTCAACAAAGGGGCCGAAGTCTAGTAACTACAATGGCCTGGACTAGCATTCTTCTGAAAGATATTGGAAGATAGGGAAAGACTCTAAGTTGTAAATGCCTGGTGTGCAAGCAGAATGCAGTGGTAGCCAAAATCTGCTCTTTCATAGAAAGAGCTTGATCAATTTTTACACCAAGATTCTTCACAGACTGTCTGGGAGTCGGAACTGTGCCCAATTTAGCGGGCAAAAGAACGATGGATTTAACCCAGATCTCTTGACTGGGGGAGAATGTCTGCATTGTCAGCATTCCGTCCATCATTTGTTTGTTGTAACGCTTTTCGCCCTAAGTGGGATGGGTATTCCCAGACGTGGGACCCGTGCTCACTACGCCACTGGAGTCAAGCTATCCTGGCTGATGACGGCTGATTGCCAGAAACCGGTCCTAGGATGCTTGATTCCGGTCCAGGGAAGACATGGCTTGGCAGTTCGGGCTGGACTGTTCCCATGAAGCACAGGGTCAAGACTGATTTGCATATGGCCATGTCTAAACTGGGGTGGTGTAGTGGGCAAAAGAACGATGGATTTAACCCAGATCTCTTGACTGGGGGAGAATGTCTGCATTGTCAGCATTCCGTCCATGATTTGTTTGTTGTAACGCTTTTCGCCCTAAGTGGGATGGGTATTCCCAGACGTGGGACCCGTGCTCACTACGCCACTGGAGTCAAGCTATCCTGGCTGATGACGACTGATAGCCAGAAACCGGTCCTAGGATGCTTGATTCCGGTCCAGGGAAGACATGGCTTGGCAGTTCGGACTGGACTGTTCCCATGTGGCACAGGGTCAAGACTGATTTGCATATGGCCATGTCTGAACTGGGGTGGTGTAGTGGGCAAAAGAACGATGGATTTAACCCAGATCTCTTGACTGGGGGAGAATGTCTGCATTGTCAGCATTCCGTCCATCATTTGTTTGTCGTAACAATTTAGCGGGCCACCACTTGTCGGACCAAAGAGTCATAGCCTTGCCAAATAACATGATCTCAGTTTTTTAAGTCTCGCCAGAGACAGCGCTTTAGCGCTGCTCTCGCGAGAGCTTTTGTAAATGGGGGATCTGGAAGTGCAAACGAGTGCTTTCAGGCCTCCAAATACAGTGCATGTGCGCCGTGCGCACGCACCATTTGGCAGCCTGCGTGTACATTTCGTGGGCGCTTTGATGTTCTCAGTGAGCCGCGCGGCCACTGCGAACATCAAAGCGCCCGCGAAATGTACACGCCATTTGCCACCCCCTCCCTTATCCCACTTCCTGCTTGTTCTTCAACGTGCCCGTGTACGTTTAACGCAGCCATGGCTCTGGCAAAAGGCAAGAGGGTGTTCGTCGTGGGAGTTGGAATGACAAAGGTACCTTTTCATCCACGCATAGCTACCAAGTTTTCACTTTGCTAACATGTGACGTTTACATGTTTTCAGGGTACTAATGTGTGGCACTTAAATGCATAACACGAGACGCTTTGAGTGAGAATCTCACGTAATGATATAAATATCGGAAATGACCCCCTTTACCAATTTTTCGGAGGCAACTTGGATACGATTGAAATGTTCCTGAAGTGTTTATGGCAGGCCTTTTACATGCATTTTTTTTATCATGCTTTCGGCAGTTTCGGTACTAAAATGTACTTCCAGCTGTGTATTCTAGCACTGACCGAGTTAATGATTTCGGACCAGTAATGTGAGTGACATATCCTGTCCAAAATAAACATGCACACACTCAGCAAATGACTGCCCATCATAATGGGCCCTGACATTTGCACATGTACAGCATTCCCCATAGAACTTTCAATTGCTCAGAGTATCTTAGGTTCCACAGGTTTACAAAAAACGTTAAGGAAGTAAAGGAGTCTTGTTTTGTCTCTGGATGTGGCAGGCCTAGGATTTGATTTAGAACTGAAAAAAACGACCGCTTTTGATTGAAGTGCCAAAACCGGAGGAGAAGGCACCATTGGCACGCATCCTCCCATACTGTCCTTAGATAAAGAATTTTCAACAGGTATCCCTTCCATCATCGCAGACTGAGCACCTCAGCTAGGAACTATAGGATTACCTCCTCCAGCCCCAGCTTCAAACAAGTCCCCAGATTGCAGGACCACAGCAGCACATAGACAACGTGCTGAAGTGACAAATGTAACATCTCTGGGATCGATACATCTCTGTAAAAATGAATTGACTAATTTGTATGTGAGGCCATATCCGCCCTCTTCCTGTTATTGCAGACCAGGGAACTCCTGACACCTTCTGTCCAGCTTTTCTTCATACTTTATGAACTTATCTCCTCCTTTTGTTTCCCACTTTCCTCTCTTTAAACACTCCCTCTCCCTTTCTGCTTCTTCTTCCCCTGCACTCACTACGTTTTCACTCCTCAGTCTTTTCACTGTTGTGTTTTCTTCGCCCCTTCATTACTCCATCTCTCTACTTCTTTACATCTCTTCTCCCCCTCTTATCTTTGCAGCTCTCTCCTTGAATTCTTTCCCACTTATCACTTTGCAACGTTCTCTGTCCTGATTTTGTATTTCTTTCTCTCCCCCTCACCATTTGTCTTTTTTCTCTCTTCTCTCTTTTTTTTTCTTCATACTTCCAGCTCACCATACTCTCCCCCCCTTTATCTCTCCACCTCAATGTTAATCAATGTTCAATTTTTGTTTTTTGAACATAAATAAAAGGCATTGTCATTTACATTGTCAATTGCTTAAACTCGTGTAAATGCGAGACCTATTGCATTGTTCTATATTCAGCTGTAGACAATTGGCTGTCATCCAACTAGAGATGGCTATCATTACCTTTGCAAAACGATCTTTGGTTTTGGCCAGATGTTTGTCACAAATGTAAATCAGCTTAGTATCATCAGCGTAGGATATTGTTTTGAAGCCAAATGGCTCTACAATCTTAGCAAGACGCACCGCATAAATGTTGAACAAAGTAGGGCTCAAACGGGAGACAGCGTTTACAACGCAATCATCACATCGCAGTTCCTTTACAACGCGGTCGTTACAACGACCGCATTGTTAGAACGTAATGCCTTTCCAACGCAAGTCATTAGATCGACTTGCTGTAGGGGGCGCTCTTACATAAGGAATAGTATAATTTACTATTCCAACACCTTCCCTACTGTTGCTCAGGCTGGAGTTGGAATAGTAAATTATACTATTCCTAGGTCCAGCGCACCCCCTACAGAAAATCAATCTAATGACTTGCCTTTTAAAGGTATCCCATTCTAACAACGTGGTCTTTGTAACAACCGCATGAAAAGGAACGTGATGTGATGGCATGCGTAGTAACATGCTACATTTGGCTCAAACATTAGCCCTGTGGTACACCCTTGTCCAGCCACATCTGACGGGAGGCATAAGGACCGAGAGCAATAGTTTAGAATCTATCTTCCAAGGCTGCAGATAGGTCCAGCAGCAGTAACCTAGATGAAGCTCCTGCATCAAGCGAGAGTTTTAAATTAAAGATTAAAGAATCAGTGACTGCCAAAAGGGCCATTTCGGTGCTATGGTTCGATCTAAATCCAGATTGCGACAGGTCCAGAATATGATTCTCTTTGAGATAGGCTGTTAATTGTTTGTTAATTAGGCTGTCTAAAAGTTTTCCCAAAAGGGGTAGTAGAGGTATGGAACGATAGTTAGATAAGATATTAGTATCCAAATTAGCTTTTTTAGGCTAAGTAGGACTTGCGCAGCTTTCCACTCTGAGGGGATGATGCCTGTTTCAGCTGTTAAATTTAAAAGTGTCCCATGGAACATAATACCACAGTTACCCACACCCACCCAAACACACACTCAGGCCCAGATTTATATTAAAGTCACACAATCCAGGGTAGGAAGTCAAGTTGCTGCACTGCCTTGTGTGAAAGGTAGAGAGCAGAATGGCACCATATCTACTAAGATGTGGTGATGTTTTCCTCTCTTCCTGTGCGGGTGAACCTTTGGCTGCCATGCGCCAACACAGAACGGATATCCTTACACCATTGTGCAAAAGGAATCAGAATTGTCTGAAGCATAGTTTTTGTACTAGAAGGGTTTCCATTCCTGTACAGAAATTATACTTTATGGCTTTTATCACAATGTAAATGTGCTGTACAATGCAGCACACATGCAAAGTGGACAAAATGAGGGGAAATTAAAACATTTCTTCTTGTTACGCTTGCCTCAAGGCGGAGCAGGAATTTGGCGCAAATGCCTGTCTACAATTCTTTGTAGATAGGGATTTGCATCAAAACCCATAGGCAGTTCCATGGGAATGCCCATGCACCACCCATAGAATGCCCCGTTGGCTCAAAGTTGCGCAAGGCAGAGCATTGTGCAACTTTTCATTACTTTAGGTTACTGTCCAATGTAAACAGTGATTAGCGTAGTAAATGGCACCTAAACACTTTGCTTCAGGTTTGTGTTAGAAACGTAACACAAAATCAACATGACCTTAACTTTGCTTGGTGCCCTGCCTTGCGTTATCTGTTCATAATCTGTGTCTCAGTGCTCATAAAATAGAACAAGAAAGAGAGATGGTAAGAAAGAGAAAGATTGAGAGAAGACCGAGAGAGATATAAAAGGAGAAAAAATAGGGGGGGGGGAGGAGAGTGAGTCAGAGAGCTAAGAAGGAGGTAGAGAATCTGTTGCATAGAGTGAAGAGAGAATGAGAAAGTTGAGAAAATGAAAGAAAGTGAGAGAGAGACTGAGTGGGGTAGGGGGAAGGAGAGAGTGAGGATGAGAGAATGAGAAAAGGTATGGGAAAGAATGAGAAAATATGCAGTATGGCGAAAATGAGAGCGAGTAAGATGGGACAAACAGTAAGAAAGAAGGAGAGAGAGGGTGAGAAAATTGTACGTCAGAGAGAGGTTGATGGAGGATGAAAAGGGAAAAGAAAATGTGGCCTAGAAAGGTATGGGGAGGAAGGAAATCTACCAGGTGAGCAACGCTCTTCACTCCGAAGAAGTTGATCAAAAGTCTTCAAACGCTATCTGACGACAATTCTTTAGCCCCCAAACAGTCCGGAAAGTGAGGCAGTGGGCAGGCAGCGCTCGTCCTTATAATCCAGTTAGCCCGTCTTACACTAATACTCGCCAGTAGCCAGGATGGTATGAAGGTGACACCGAGTGTGAGGCTGGACTGCAGGGCGCCTTTTAACCAGGGAGTACACACACCTCAGTAACAATCCACACACATAGTTGTTACAAACAGCAGTGACTCGGTCTCGGACTTCGTCATGCTGAGCATGGCTCCATGCCCTTTCCTGCAGGTTTCATCAGGATCCATAATGCAGCAATAACCAAGGCATCACAAGTGGTCAAGTAGCCTGTTACACATCCGACGGGGACACTAACTGAGGACAAAATTCTGTGTTTTGGAAGAAGCAAAACAAAATTCTCCTGGTATCTGGGCACTGAGATGCTGGAAAAAGTAACAGAATACAGATATCTGAGGATGTGGTTCACGTGTAGCCTCCATTGGCATACCCATCTAGATGCATTAAAAATGGGGGCTTCTACTTCAGTGCCGTAAGTACCTACTACGGTCCTGGGGTGAACTTGTGACTCTGCTGAGTCTCTCACTGACGAGTATAGAGGGAATACTTACACCCTTCCTTGACGATAATTTGAAGATAATTAATATTGATGTCTCTTTCGTGATCTCATGATCTTGTTGGCATCATCCTGAGACACACGTCCCCAGCGGGTGATATTAAATCACACTGCTATTTTGAAAAATTCTGAGAGGACTGTGACACGTAATGAGTGAGTTTCAGTCATATGTACCTGATTGCTTTATTTACACTCCTTTTCCTGGGGGGTGTTTTATGTCAACAGAACACTGCACTATTCAGTGTTTTTCCAGCGCCTTCTCGCTGACACCAGAGACCCGGTATACCAGGGTGAGTGGTATCTATGTCTGAGTATTGACTAAGGTTCATCCTGTGTTTGTCCCAATACTGATATTTTTTAACACACCATTTCTGCAGCAACAATTATCACACATGACTATTGCATTCCTTAAACCATTGAGAATTGTGGCTAACACATCACAGCATGTTATGTATTAGCACATCACCAATACTGCATGACACCTTGTGGGTGCAGTTCATGAGGCGATTTTATCTCAAGATTGTTACAGCAAATATGCTTGTTTGATTTGTATGTTTGTTCCCTTATTTTCTCTTTTACAGGCGTAAAAATTCTATATTTCAAAGTAACCACTTATTAGGGTGCTGTAACAGTGGTAAGTATTAGTTGCTACCACTACCAATAAGTGTGTGAACTTTCTGGTCCTGAAGAATTGCGGCCAACTTGACCGATGCAAGAAACATGTTGACCACTATTCACTAGAGCGTAATTCAGACACCCTCACTGGAAGATTACGCATGTTATTGTTTTTAATTAAGAGTGGGACCTTCCTTATTAAAATTTGTTATTTAGGATCTCCACTACTTATTTTTAACACACTTAGTCTCACACGCACATCACAATAGGGACCCCACTTGCACTCACCAACCGGCAATGAATGGAATAAAGATCTCCACTAAAAGGCGCCTCTGAGGTCGCCGATCGGGGATTGCAGCGCCGCCCCGATTCGGAGCAGACCTGATGATGATACCTGACATCTGGGCCACCTGCTGACGATATATGACAGCTTGTCTGCCGGATATGTGAGGGTCTCTTTCCTAAAGGAGGAATCTCCTCCTGACTCATACTTTTCTACAATCTTTGACAGCCTCTGTAGGAACAGCATACCTTTGTACGTTTAGACACAATGGTATAGTCATACAAATCGAACGGTTTCAGTTAAACATAATTAATTATGCTCTTCTTGATTTCATCAAAAAGCTAATTTAAACTCCGGGCATGTCTTGGCACCAGCCAAGATGGCTGCATAATCTGTGAGCTCTGTGGAGTCCCTCACATCTGTCCTCCATCCATCAGTTATCTGACAGGCCCCGATGATCAGGGCACTCTGGGGTGTCCCAGGAGTGGAGAACACGCATTAGAAACAGAGCCAGACCAGATAAAGTGATCCGTGGCGGCGAAGGGCGCTGATGCCTGCAGTGAGGATTTGACTGCAGTGGGGATTTGACTGCAGTGGGTGGTCCCAGAGGCCAAAACGAGCGCTCCGGAGAACAAGAGCGGTGACTGCGGACCGAGCTCTGCGCTGTGACAGTCGGTGTGGGCTCCCGCCTGAGTGTGGGCTCCGGCCTGAGTTTAGTTGGTGTTAGGAGCATTCCAGTCTCCCGCCTCCTCCCTCGGAGTTGAGGGCAGGTGGGGACATTAGGAACGCTGATCAGGGCAGCTGCTGGGACTGGGGCCTCCCCCCACCCCTCGTGGCGAACCACAATAGAGAAAAGGGCATAAAGGATGTCCTGAATCTATCTCCGGCAGGCTCAGAAACATCAGCATGCTTGTGAAGGGCCCAGAAAATAGTGAAAGAATTCGGCCATAAAGGAACCACCTATGTAGGTCTCCCCGACACTGCCCAGGCGTGAACCAAGAGATGGTAGGCCCTGAACTGGTCTGGATTGGAGGGAAACAGAGAAGTGAAGTGTGACTATCGTCACTGAAGGGGAGCGGGAGGCACCGGTGAACAACGCACATATAGAGCAGCGGAAGCTGCTGGAATACTGTGATAAAATTCACTGAAAACTGGGAGCTCAGCGGCCTGTGAGGAGAGTGCCCGAACTCGGGGAACCAGGCCTCAGCAGAAAGCGACTATTGGTAAACTAGAAGAGGGGTGTCCAGACACCAGTGTCCTGCTTGAAGCACAGTACTAAAGATGATATGCATGTAGTTATAGATGGGTTGGGTGGGTTGCCCTACGATAGATTAAAGCCAAACGGCTGCAACATCCGTGTGCTTAAGACAGCAGCTGGTGAAAGATATGCAATCCCCCTCCCCCATGGCCCCCACCCCCATAATGGCCACTATGACTAATAAACTGAATAAATAAGCTGTTCCAGGTAAACAGTGGTGGAGGTGGCGGTGATGTCTGGGAACCAGGAAAGGTGGAGCCCTCGCTGGGTGCCTTAATGGTGGTGATTCACAACCTGGTAGAGACCCTCAAGTCTAAAATAGACAAGGTCACCATAGAGGTAAATCTCCTCTAGGCAGACATGAACAAAACCTATGAGAAAGTGGCAATAGCATAAACTAAGATTAGTGATCTCCAATCTGCCACTCGAAAACTGGAAGAGTACAACGACTATCACCACAACACAATGGCCGCAAAGCTGGAGGACCAAGACGGGAGGGCCCGCAGAAACAACGTCAGGGTGGTGGGGGTGCCGGAGGGGATGGAGGGTCCCTCAATGGACCTCTTCATGGAGGAGCTAATCATCAATCAGCTGCACCCTAAGAGCCTCTCCAATTTCTTTTCCATTGAACGGGCCCATAGAGCACCAGTGTCCCCACAAAAGCTAGGGGCCCTGCCCAGAACCATCAAAGCCAGGATACTAAACTATTGCGACCGGGATGCTATTCTATAGGCTGCTCGCACACAGAGAGACTATATGGTTCTTTCCTGATTTTACCCTGTTATTGCAGCACAAGCGATGGACCTTCGACGAGGTTAGGAGAGCATTGAGGGCGGAGAGTCATAAATACATGAGGCTGTTCCTGGCTAAACTCAGAGTAATGGACAGTTGTAAATCATGGTACTTCACGACGTCGGAAGACGCGTTGGACTGGCTCGCAGGAGGAACAGCAGTCGGGCCACAAAGGCGCCAGGAACGGGACAGGCGACAGCACAGGGAATTGGACCACGGGCCATCCAGTGAAATGCAAGAACCCACTATGGATGGTGGATCCTCCCTAAGGGGACGTCCTCTTGGCCCACATCCAATTGTCAAGTAAGGGTTTGGGAGTATTGAACCTTATAACCAGAATAAGACCGAGGACTCGAAATCACATTGAAAACTATGCCTGTAAGACGCTGTTGAGAAACAAGCTAAGACCTGGCCCCAGGTCTCTTTTCCAAGCATGAGATATGTAAGTGACGACCTCAAAGGGACACAAGACTGGACATATATTAAAATACCAAAGAAGTGGGGGGAGTGGGATAGCCACCATATAAACGTAGGCGGCAGTGCCAACCGAGCCCATTAAGTAGAGATGATTAAGTTTGGGTGACAGGCGCTCTGCACTTGGGATGGTGGGTAGTTTTTGACCTACAGTGCATGGGGGTAGTGTTGGCAACTGGGATATGTTTTTGTACTTTTTTTGTTATGTAAGACACATGATGTGTTTGATTTAGTAATGGAAACACCAAAACGCATTGTTCATAAAATCCAGACACAGAGAAACGGGGGGGCTGGAAGGGTGAGGGATAGCGGTGTCACAGTTATCCACGGACTAGTAAAGGCATCCCAATCTACCCACACATTGACAGTCCTGACGTGGAATGTCAACGGCTTAGGTAATAAAATCAAACATACCATGGTCCTACAGTACTTACGTCGACAATACCCTGACCTAGTACTACTTCAGGAGACATGTGCAAGGTAACAATTTTTTAGCACTCCATCTATTTGGCTACACTCTACTGACCCACACGGGATTCACATCGTGCTCCAGCGACCCCTTTCTTGACAGGCCGCGCTTGGCGTGACCCAGCGGGCAGATATGTGGCACTAACTGATATTGGAGGGTCGAACTCTTAATATATGTTCTATTTATGCACCACCAAAACTTCATATGGAGACTCTTTCAGAGCTCAACAAAATGCTGCTTGACATGCCCCAAGGAATCCTAATTCTGGGTGGAGACATGAACATCATGATGTTCCTGGAGGCGGATAGAGGTACAACGTCTGGTTGAGCCACTGGACCAGAACCACTAAGAGCATTTGTAGAGGTGATGTGACATCGCCTCATGTGACAGGGTACATAATCGGAACACCAGGCAATGTAGACACATTTTGGCTGCGCATGGCAGTGGGTCCCACCTAGACTACATATTCACACAAAGTATACATGCAGGGCTGTTCAAGGACGCGCAACATAGGACAAGGGGCATATCTGACCATTCACCAGAAGAAGTGGTGCTCCAGGGCCCCATTCAGAATTATACTCTCTCACCACGTGTGCAGCCCTGGCAATTTGAGGACAGAGAGTTCGGGGACAAATTCAGGGGAAGAACTTCGAAGAGAATCCGGGGTTGGTCAGTCCCCACTGCTCCCTGTGGAAAGCATTTCAAGCGGTGGCTAGGGGCCATGTCCAGGCACTGGCTGGGGGCCAGAGAAAAGAATGACATGCTAGATATGAAAAGTTAGAACAGGAAATAGTATCACTTGAGGAACAAATAGTACGAGTAGGGACACCGGACCCCACCCTAGGTCACAAGCTGCGGCTCCAGCAACACAAACTCAAAGAGCTGGAGGGAAATGCTGCCAGGTCCCACGCAATACCACACAGAGACGGCTGTATGACGTTGGAGACAAGGCAAACAAACTAATAGCTTGGTTGGAGTGGAGAGACAGAGGCCGAAATTGGCTTCTAGAAATACAGAAGCCTGATGACTATACGCAAGCCTGGTAAGGCAATCGCTGTAATTCCCGCAACCTACTATGAGGCGCTATACCAGTCGGTCACAGTTAGAACTGACGACGACAGCGCAGAGTTGCTAAAGTACTTCCGACTTATGGAACTATCGATGGAAGATAGGGAGGACATAGTGGGGGTCATCCGAGACTTAGTCTGGAAAGGCGGTTGGCCCAAACGGGCTACCTGCTGAACTATACAAGTGCGTAGCAGATAAAGTGGCCCAACCAATGCTAAATATGTTCCACGCAGCGCTACAAGGCGGGAGACTACCGAAAGACCTGAGAGCCGCCACCATAGTAGTTAACGCTAAAACAGTCAAATTCAAGAGCTGTGTAGCTCATATAGACCATCTCTTTACTTAATTGTGAAGCTAAGGTTTGGGTGAAGGTTCTAGCAAATCGAATATATCCGATGCTCTCTACAGTAATCCACCCTGACCAGTCTGGATTCATACTGCATAGAAGTACCAGGCTGCACCTTTGGCGTCTATATGGAGTTATGCATGAAACAGGAGCCCTACCATCAGAGGCTGCGGCTGTACTCTCATCGGATGCCCTAAGGCATTCGATAGTATCGAATGGCCATACCTTTTCGCGGTTTTAACTAGACTGGGCTTCGGACCGCGGTTTCGCTCGTGTTTCGGTCTCTTATACTGCAACCGCTGGCAAGAGACTGGGTAAACGGGACAGTGTCCAGATCATTCACGTTACACAGGGGGAGACTTCAGGGGTGTCCTTTCTCCCCTATGAGTTTTGTACTGGCACTAGAGCCGCTGACCGCGTGGGTGCACGGTCATTCTCTGGTTTATGGCATAGATATTGGGGGGGGGGGGGATGCAACGGGATGAATTAAAGTATTTAGGCATCCACAATACTAAGTCGGAAGACGACTTTATGGCCCTCGTCCTGAACTTGCAATTGGTGAGATTGCGGAACGATGTAGCTTATTGGCCACAACTTCCAGTCTCATTAATGGGTCCGGCGGTCCTATTCAAAATGATGGTTCTCCCCCCACCTACTATACGTGCTGCAAAACACCCTGTATCAGGTCCCGAGTACATTCTTTAGGGCGATTGAGGAGAAATACGCAGCCTACTGTGGGATGGCGGCAACCCGCTCATAGCACTGCATTGATTGCAACTTGGAGTTTGAGGGTGGACTAGCGGTCCCTGACATCAGAAGCTATTATCTGGCATCCCAACATATCACTGTTAATTAGTGGGTTTTCACATCCCTCTCCGAGTCGCATATCGCGTAGACTGACACGCTATGGGGAGCGGTGGCCTTCTGACCAAACTGTACTGAAAGAAATTTGGGAAATCGCTTCCAATGCACCCACATTCAGTGGTGCGAACTTGGCGAGAGGCCATGAAGCTCTTGAGGTGGGAGGCAAAACTGACTGAACAGACCCCACCTTGTGAAAGCGACCTGTTGAAGGAAGTGAGACAGCTACAGGACTTTCGTAAATGGAACCTTATTGGCATAGATCACCTTGAAAACATCTGGCTTAAGGGAACCCTGCTCTGTTTTGAAGATTTACAAGAAGAATACCAATTGGTTGACTCGGAGCGATTCCGTTCTCTCCAGTGAAGACATGCCCTACGATATCACATACCGGAAAGGGAAACGTTTCCCGAATACTTCCCACTGGAAGACAGATTATTGCTTGACCCGATCATAAAGCTGTCTCTCTCACTTACCGTACAATCATAAATAATTCCCCAGACCGCCTAGTCCCCTTGAGGGAGGCATAAGAAACCGACTTGGGACTCTTGGAGGATGAAATGAGGACTGGAGGGAGGCCATTCAGAGCCCCAGGGAGTTTGCCATGCGAACAAGGTTTAGAGTGGTCCCGCTCTGGATCTTACATAGGTCATAGGTCCCCAGAACGCTCCAACATCGAATAGGTCAATGTGACATAGACCACTGCATTAGGGGCTGCGGGGAGGTGGGAACCTTCTTTTAAATAATTTGGGCATGTCCCAAAATACGTTATTGGACTGGGGTAACTTGGTCATGGCCAGGGTGGTGGGGTAGCAGGTTTCGACGGAAGCAAAACGGCATCTCCTGGGGGTGACGGGGGAAATAAACTGGCCCACACACACTAAAACTTGGCCCATGCTCGCTTCAGGAGTGGCTAAAAGAAACAATGCAAGAATGTGTGGAAGCACTGGTCTCCCTAAGATTAGGGAATGGAAACTCGACCTAGATTGGTGCCAACAGGTGGAGAAAATGGTCCATCAAAGTAAAGGATGCCCTGCAAAATGCAAGAGGATCCGACCTCGGTTAAGAAGTACTTGGGAGAGGATTTAGGCTAACGGCTAGGACGGCCGACCTCAAATATGGGGAACAGGGTTTGAGTCTCGGCAACGACGCTCAACATCCTGTGATTCTGGGCAAATCACTTAATCTCCCCGTGCTGAACAAAAATTAATTTGTCCTTATGTAACACAACTGGTGCTCATGTAAAGCGCTCTGATACCTTCGGGTCAAGTTCATGCTATATAATACTCTGAGGAAAAAAAGAGGGAGGGGTACAAATACAAGTGGGACTAGAAAACGAGATGTTGTACTACACTGTTGTCTGTTCACCGCCACCCAAAGTCATCCTGTCTCTGTATTATTGTAAAGGTGTACCAGCGACTGTTTAATAAAAAGCAAGTGTAAAAAAAAAAAAAAAGCTAATTTACACTCCTTGATCCAAACAAACTTTTGGCCCGTCTTCAGAAATACCTACAAGTACTGTGCAAGATCATCAAATCCCTTTACTAACTTGCCGTGATTTTCTGCCAAGCCTACAAACACTCTCAATTGGTCCTTGTCCGATAGGCATGGTGCCTTCTCGATTGCATACATCAGCTTATGTTTGGGCTTAATTTGTTCATATAAAATAGCGTGGCCAAGGTACTTGTTAGATTTGGGGGTCTCTAGTTGGCATAGGTAGGTACCTGTGACAAATAGGGACCCTTGCGTTTAGTCAGGGTAAAGGGCTACACTCCTAAAATAACCCCTGCTCACCCCCTTGGTAGCTTGGCACGAGCAGGCAGGCTTATCTCAGAGGCAGTGTGTAAAGCATTTGTGAACACATACAGTAATACAGTGACGACACTACAAATGGACACCACACAGTTTGTATTATAAAAATAAGTATTTTTTTATAGACAAAAATCCACAATACTGTAATCAAAAATAGTCTCTTAAATGTTATAAAATAGCTCAGTTCTCTCAAATTGTAAATGCAACACTTTACTCTCAATGTACCTTAGATGCGTAGCGCAAAGAAACAAAAGGGTTGCAGGGAAGGTGATGCGTCGGTTCCTTACATGCAGGGGAGTGGATGCGTCGGTTCCTTACTGCTGCGCAGTGGAGTTGATGCTCGCTTCCTTACTGTGTGGGGAGTTAATGCATCGGTTTCTTACTGCTCTCCGGTGCGATGCGACACGCTGGCACCTCAATGCGATACTTTTCTCCGGTGCGATGCGACAAAATGGCGCCTTGGTTGCGATGCGACAACGTTGGTGTGATGAGACACGCCCGACGGCCGTGCGGCGACTTGATGATCTTTGGAGTCGCGACAGGCCCTGCGACGCGCTTCTCCGGTGATGCGACGATGACCTCTGTGGCAGCGTCCCGCTTCTCCGGCGATGCACCGCGCTTCAGCGATGCGATGATGACAGCGGCGGCTCGCTTCCTCGGCGATGCGATGATGGCGGCTGCGGCGGCAACACGCTTCTCGTTGTTGCGGCGCGCTTCCAGCTCCCAGCGACACGCAGTCTCTCAGAAGGCCCAGCACAACATCAGGCACTTCAGTTCCCAGCAAGGGAATTCAGAGGGGGAGCTGGTTGGTGAAGTCTTGTATCCCTGAGACTTCAGGCAGGAGGCAAGCTCTAGTTCAAGCCCTTGGAGATTCTTCTTCAAGTTGATAGAAAGCACACTCAGTCCTTTTCTCCTCTCTTTGGCAATGAATCAACCACTGCAGGCCAACCCCCAAACATAGTATCTCAAAAGTTTTATCCTTTGGAGAATAAACACCACTTGTATCACTCTGTTCCACTCTTTCTCAATCACTCATATTGCTAACAGTCATTAGAAGTGAGGCCATATATATCCAATAGACAATCCTGACAGCATCAAAAGTGTGATAAAATGGCAAGTAAGTTTATTCATTTAAAAACAATAATCAAAAATTACAAATAATCATAAAAATCATGATACATGATAATGTTCTAATCCAACAAATGATTCAAACAATACAATAAAAAAATATATCACAATAATATAAAGCAAGAGTACATATCACAAGACAAACAACCCTATGTCATAAGTAGCGTACACATCATTAAAAAGGGAATTTAAGGGCTAATACCATGTATCATCCAATTTTATAAGATACACCATTGTTTAGCCACTCGACTGATTGTGTACTTTTCTATGGAGCGTCGACGCGTTTCGATGGACTCTTATGTCGCCATCTTTCTCAAGACAAGATATTTAACAGGAAAGAAAAAGCTTGATAATACACATATGACGAATTAAAAACCTGTCAGGGATAAAGCACAAAAAGTAATCAAAAAAGGAGAATCAAGTCAACAGAGTAAATCAAAATACATTATCCTAACAAATATAACAATTATAACACTATCCAACCATTTGTGTACATTTTTCAAAAACAGTTAGAATGCTCCTGAATCTTACAACAGATTATTCATCCCTTAAAACATTGTATTAAGACAAGAAAAGATAAAGGAGAAAGGTTTTAGGTGTGTGAGACATAATTTTGAAGTGTAGTTATGAGTTGATGAATGGTGAGAAGAGAGACATATATACCTGGATAATCGTGAGACAGCAGAAAGTGTGGTATTTTTCTTTCTCCTTCTTTTTCTTTCCTGTTAAATATTAGGGTTCTTTGCTGTGAGAGTCTATCAAAATACTTTCTTGTCTTGCGAAAGATGGCGACATAAAAGTCCATCGAAACGCGTCGACGCTCCATAGAAAAGTACACAATCAGTCGAGTGGCTAGACAATGGTGTATCTTATAAAATCGGATGATACATGGTATTAGCCCTTAAATTCCCTTTTTAATGATGTGTACGCTACTTATGACATAGGGTTGTTTGTCTTGTGATATGTACTCTCTTGCTTTATATTATTGTGATATATTTTTTTATTGTATTGTTTGAATCATTTGTTGGATTAGAACATTATCATGTATCATGATTTTTATGATTATTTGTACTTTTTGATTATTGTTTTTAAATGAATAAACTTACTTGCCATTTTATCACACTTTTGATGGTGTCAGGATTGTCTATTGGATATATATGGCCTCACTTCTAATGACTGTTAGCAATATGAGTGATTGAGAAAGAGTGGAACAGAGTGATACAAGTGGTGTTTTCTGCTGTCTCACGTATATCCAGGTATATATGTCTCTCTTCCCACCATTCATCAACTCATAACTACACTTCAAAATTATGTCTCACACACCTAAAACCTACCCCATTGGAATATTCTCCAATACAATCAATTCAATGATATAACCTATCTCACCTTAATAAGGCAATGATGAATCCTCGTAGTCCCTGAGCGCAATGTCTCGGGAGGTAGGGGTTTCCTAGTCTTAAACTAGGAGTTCAACTTTGGGCTGTTATAAAGAAAAGAATAATATCAGAACGGAATTCACTACTTGTCCATATCTCAAGAAGGCTTCCACTTTCTAATTTATGATAAGGAAATCATCCTAATGAATACTTAAATTCAATGCTAATATTAATAATCAAATACTTCATAACCTTTCTGCCCACTACGTGATCTTATAAAATAAATAGTGCAGCTTCATACAACCCACCTTAAATCTGATGGCAAGAGGTAAAAGTAGACCCCTCTAGTTCAAACTGATTGTAATATGGGAATCACTTGATCACGGTCCTATCTAGTACCAGGATACCAGCCAATCTGCTGTTTCTACAACGCCAAATACAGTGGCTAAATGACATATATGTTCTTGGCCAGGAAAACATTTCCAATACATAGGTAAATGTATTATTTTTTAATATATCTGGAAAGTAGCCAATAGTTCCAGGTATATTCAAAATAATAAACTGGAGCACTTTGTGGACATCTCTCCTTCTTTCCATTCACAGTGCAGGGCAGGGACATCAGACACACCACAGGAGGTGGAGCCAGCATTGTGGAGGGAAGGCCCAGCCCTATTCAGGTCCCAGGTGCAACTCCTCCCTCCAATCTAGATGCATATAGCTCTATTCACCACTGGGCTGACCCACCCTGTCTCCTGGAATCTCCCAGCCCTGTCACTCAAACTCCAGATAGGGAATACACAACCCAGCAGAGGCAGGTTTGGATGGTTAGACAAGAAAATGCATACTTTCTAAAAGTGGCATTTTCAAACACAGAATGTTAAAACCAACTTCACTAAAAGATGTATTTTATCATTCTGAGTTCAGGCATACTAAACTCTAATTTCTACCATGTTCCCTGAGTCAGTTAGGGTTATAAATTGTAATAACCAAGCTGCCCATTCTTGCCTATGGAGAACAGGTAGCCTTGCAATAGTGAAAAACTAAAATGGCTGTAATTCACTATTAGGACATGCCACACACACCAGGGCATGTCCTACCTTTTACCTACAATGCACCCTGCCCTTGGGCCTACCATAGGGGTGACTAATATGTATAAAAGGGAAGGTTTTAGGGACTGGCAAGTGGGTGCCCTTGCCCAGTCAGCATGGCAGTACCAGACTGCACACAGGCTCTGCAATGGCATACCCGAGACACACTTTACAAGCTGCTCTGGTGGGTGGCACAATCAGTGCTGCAAGCCCACCAGCAGCATTGGTTACAAGCCCTGGGCACAAGCAGTGCACTGTACTAGGGTCTGACAAGTAAACCAATCAAGCCAATCATGGAGTCACTAATCCATATATCCATTTACTATAGGGCGCACTTGCACTGTGGCACTGAACAGCAGTGGCACAGTGCCCAAAGCATCTATAACCAGCAAAAACACATGAGGCAACAGTAAAAAAAAATGGAAGGGAGACCCACGCCAATGGTGCCAGGTCTAACAGTACTCCTCTGACTAATAGGCAAACTTACATTTATTCACCTCAACAGTGACCCCTGTATCCTACAAGATACTACGCGCAGTCTTCAATAATTCATCGTGCTTTTTCTTGTTCTCTACCCACACCGAGATATTGTCTTGGAAAAATCCTACATTACCTACCTCCCCTGGTAATCTTTGCCTAATTCTTTGAAAAACTGCCGAGGCAGACACCAGTCCAAATGGCATGCGCACAAACTGGAATGTTCCCTCAGGTGTTATGAAAGAGGTAAAAAGCCTCAATGTCTAGTGGTACTCGTTGGATAAATCCAATGAAGAATAGATTTTACCCCCTTTCACTCCAGCCAACTGCTCATTGATGTTGGGTACAGGGTGAAGGTCTGCCCATAAGTTCTCATTGAGATTGTGTAATTCTGCATACATCCTAATGCTTCCATTAGATTTTGCAGGCGATTTCTCTATGTTTAAAGCACAGTTGAACTATGATTTCTCATCATCTAAGCAGCAGTAATTCTGCTCAGATTAGCTCCTCTTCAGAAATACTGCCTGTCCACAATAAAAGTTAGTATCAATTTTTCAAAGTAGAAACTAGAATATGGTTCAAATGTGACCCTACCTATTGTACCTAAAGTCTCAGTCTTAATGGTGTGCATTTATACACCATCCATTGCGGACTCCTAGAGGGGTTCAATTTTACTTCTCTCTTTCAATACAGATAATCCTTGTGTGCTTGACAACTATTGCCTCCTTGCCCTTCAGGTTGGTTAGAGGAAGATGTTCACAGAATGTCTTACAAATGAACTGGAGGAGTTGGTAGTGATTACAAATTTATTCTGTTTTGAATCTTTTCGTAAGATTTTGGATTACAGGAATGCCAAAGCAAAGTTTTATTGAGTGAACTTCTCGATTAGGCGGGTCACCGCTCTACTCTATGCTATTCTCTCTGATTATGGAGCCAATGAAAACTTGGGTTTGATGTGATGCCCAGGTATGGTGCTTTCACAGGGCCTGGAGGTGGAGGACCGCATAGCTCTCTATGCAAACGATATCCTCCTGTTTCTTGTGCAGCCATCCCTCATGGGCCTGCCTTCTCTTATTTTTTTTCTCTATACGAGGAGACATCTGGCCTGTGGGCCAATTGGACTAAGTTTATCTCGGTACCATTGAAGGGCGACGTGAGTGTAGTGGACTAGGAGGTACGCTTGCCAATCGAAGATTAAGCTTCCGATCCTAGGGTGTATATATTGCCCTGGAGCCCAGACTTGCGTGGAACCTGAAATTGACCTCCTTAGAATTTGAGCGGTCGACAGTCCTTGCCACATGGTCCAAACTCCTGTTGAACATATTTCGCAGTGTGTCATCATTTAAAATGGCTATGCTACAGCAAATTTTGTAAATGCTTTAAAACTTCACTCATCCAATTCCCATTGATTGGTTTCGGGAAAAAATAATCCGCTCCTTCCTCTGTAAGAACAAGCCAGAGTGGCATATCGTACCTTTGTAAGATCCACATATGATGGGGGGGGGGCTAGGCATTGCAGAGTTTCACCTAAACTATTGGGATTCACAGCTCCTGGATGTGAATGACAGACTGAATGGAGGAGGGCAGGATCTGGCATTTCGTCTTGAAATGGCACAAATTGGTCTGTATCAAATAATCAATTTGCTATATGGATGCCTGTTCCCTCGGACACTACCTGACATTACCAGAGTTGTCCTTGGTTAATGGTGCTTAGCCCTGAAATTTATAGGCTGGGACATTATACTCCCCTTCAAAGCCCTCTAATGACCAGGCACATGGCTACACTATACTTCAAGTCTTCAAGGGTTTAGAAAGTGGGAGCTCATTGGGATCTCGAAAGTAGGCGATGTATCACCAGGTGTTGGCGCTTCCTTGCCCTCAGACAGTGGCGAACTGGCGGACATCAATGAACTGGTGCGGCAAACTAGTTGAGTCAATTTATAAGTCTACTCTAGGGGACATATGAAACACAAAATTGTATAGGGAAAATGGTTGGATCATTATGGCCTAGACTGAATAGGGCTGTGAAATGCCTGAGCCAAAATGTTGCACTACTTATCGATGCTAGTCTGGTACTTGTCAATTTGTTGTATAAGACAAAAAGATTGAATACAATTTTCTTTTATCATTTTATTTTTATTTCCAACTTGAAGTTTCCAGTATAATATATTTAACTGAAAGACTAATTTGGAAGGTCACTATTTGAGAATAGCTGTTTATTTGTAACTAGTAGTGTAAAATGAATTGGAATTTACAGACAATAGTCCCTTGTGCTCTCAGCGTGAAACTACTTATTGCAGGTTCTGTTTAAGTGCTTTTACTAGCCCTGTTGACATAATACAGTACCAAATAGTACTTTGTCTTTTAAGAAGCCTTTCCTCTGTAGGATTGGCTTTGACGTCAATAGTAGTAATTTCCTTTTCTTCCTCAGATGAAGATTTTACGTTTACAACTGCACCTCCAAGCAAAAAGCCCAGAACGAAAGATTCACAGACAAAGAAAGATAAAAGAGAAAAACTACCCAAAAATCAACAAAAAGCTGCTGTAACTAATAGGTGAGATAACGTATGGTGCAGGTGACATTTAATCTTATTAGTTAAATGGATCTGAGTATGGATGTCCTCTGTTTGTGGGAAGTGTGTGTGCGCGTGCATGGGTAAAATAATTTTTATTTATTTATTATGAGAGATATCACTGACAAACACAGCCAGGCGCTACAACCCTAGGGCTGGCGGCAATTATGTATTAGGCGTATCACACAGCTCTTTTGCCCACATCCCGTAGGCCGGGCAGCGTAATTCTTAAGGGTCGCAAAACAGATTGGGATACTAGGCGAGTGCGCCGTGCCTCAGCCTCTGCAATATATATTAAAAATAACGCAATTTTTTATTTAAAATAACAACCAAACAAAGAGGTATCAGTTCAGCCAATTGCTGTCAAGACTCTAATTTGTTACGCCACTACCCAGTGATAGAATTCTGTACTTGTCACTCCTCCTACCTGACTCCCTCGCTCCGCCATCATGACTGCCCTCTAGTTCCCACCCATTGCTCGGACCCAGTCTCTCTATCCACTCTTATCGCTTCCCCTTGCTAGTGAGGATTACCTAGCTCAAAACCCAGTTCTGTCCTCTATGGAGCTGGGGTATTGAGTTCCACTTCTACTCCCGCTTCCGTTGCTCCCTCTCCCTTGCCTTACCGATCTGTGGTATATAGTCCCCAGAAATTCTTCGGTCTACTCCTCGGAAGGAGCAGTTCGCTAAAGCTCTCAGATTGCTTGCAGCAGTAAAGAACATCATGCGACCACTGTGTCACTGTGGGTAAGGGTCCCCTTAATCAGCACCTTGCTACTCTGCGTTTTGCCATCAGCAGACCTAAGGCCACCAGTCTACGAGCTGCCTTCTAGAGTTTTTTAGAATAGCCCAGCAGCGCCAGCGCTGGGTCAGGGGGGATCTCCAACTCAGCCATAGCACTGATCTCATGGAATATGTTTTCCCAGAATCGGAATACACCAGGGCAGATCCACGCTACATGCATGAAATCCGCTGAAGTGGAGCGGCATCTGTCGCAGGTTGTGTCCTCCCTCAGGCCATACCTGTGTAATCTCTCAGGCCTGTAGTACACTCTGTTGATATATTTAAAGTGTATCAGTCTGTGTTTTCCGTGCAAAGATATACGTTTCGTGTTAGTGCAACAGTAGGTACACATGCCGTCATCAATTGCTATTCCAAGTCACGTTGCCAGGCCAGTCTAGCCTTGGTAAACTGGTGAGCTCTCTGGGACATTGCCATTTTATAGATATTGGAGACAAGCTTGCGGGGGGATTTAGTTTTGCAGAGGTACGTTAGTTCTTGCACCTCAGGAGGCTCATTTAAGTCGTCCCCCAGCTGTTGGCGGAGCGCACAGTGCACTCTGTGAAACTGAAAGCGTGGAAGTAACGTGGGTGCTTCAGCAGAGTTTGTGACTTCGTCCCACGTTATGGCGACCCCTTCTACAAACAGATCACCCATTTTGTGAGTACCCAACGCTTGCAGCGCTCTGATGACCCCTCCGTCCCTGCAGGGGGATAGCCATACCGCCCAGTTCACTAACATCTCCGGGGAATATAGCAGTGCCCCTGCTCTCTGTTGTAGTAAGCTGTGCCAGGCATGCCTGGTCGAGTTTAACGAGTCCAAGAATCCCGTTCTACGATCCGCCGGTTCGAATATGACGGCAGGGTGGGGGAGTGGGTCAGCGAACAACCTCTCGAGCTTGAGGTATGGGATGTTATCCGCGCCATGGATCCAACTATGTGCCTGCGCGCCCTGTGCCGCTCTGTAATACAGCTACAGGTCAGGCGCACCCAGTCCCCCCAGGTGATATGGTAAAGTGAGTACCTGTCATTGTACACGTGCTTGTTTGCCCGCTCAAGCTAGTCTCACTAATGATTTGTTTAGCTGGGTGAAGGAGTGCGGCAGTACTATTGGAATGTTTGTAAATAGAAAGAGGAATTTAGGGAGCACTACCATCTTCATGATAGGGACCCTACCAATCAACGATAGCGGTAGTCCAATCCATGTTTAGACGTCATCCTCTAACTTGGCCACCGCAGTCCCATAATTTTCGCAAAAGACAATTTCCGAATCAGTGTGCAATCTGATGCCAAGTTACCTGACCGAGTCATCTGACCACCGTAGCGGGTACTCCATCTCGAACTTTGAAGTGGACGGAGTGAGCGGAAAGGCAATGGATTTGGTCCAGTTGACCTTCAACCCAGAGAATGCACCAAAGTGCACCACCTCACGCTAGACCGGTGCAAGATTGTTTTCGGGATCTCTCACTAAGGGAGGGTATCATCTGCTTACGTTGACAGTACTATTTCATAGGTTGGATAACCCACCCCTCTGTGGCCGTGGTATTCCCTAAGCGCGCATGCCAAGGGCTCTGCAACCAATGCATATAGCAACGGTGACAGAGGACAGCCCTGTCGGGTACCTCTGGTAATGGGGTCAGTTACTAAGTTCCCCAGCCTAATGCACGCAGTGGGAGCATTATATAACACCCCTATTAGTTGTAAAAATACAGGGCCGAGTCCCATTCTGGTCAGCACTTGCCACATAAAAGGCCACTCGACCGAATCGAAAGCCTTTGTCAGGACCAGCAGATCAGGCGCTACAGTGATCCCCAAGCTAAAAGGAGTAAGACTGGAATCTAAGATGGCCGCCGCTGTTGGAACGCGTGAGCAGCAGGTTAGCGCTCTAGCGTTCCAGGTCAATCAGTAGGATCCAGGTGTCAGCCCGGTGGAGAGGCGCACTTCACCGGAGTCGTGAGGAGAGAGAGTCGTTGTTTGTGCCACGCGTCTGAGAAGAGAATTTATCGTCGAGTTTTGAGAGGAAAACAAGTCCAAGTTTTCAGAGCACTAAGTAAGACTGTTCCGTAACTCCCCTCGGAGTATATTAGTGAGAGTTACTTGCCTACAAAACGAACTTAAGTGAAAGAAGACAAGCTCATGTTTTATCTCGTTTATCCTAGAATAATATGTCATAAGTACCAGTACCATTTCTGAAACGAAGTTTGTGAGGAGAATTTTAGTGACAATGAGAATAATAGTACTTATGTTCCTCAGTTAAAATCCAGTCAGTAGTCAGAGAAGGAACCCGAATTACAACCCACAGTGAATTGCCTTTTGAACTGTTATTACCTCAGGGTAGTGTATAAATAGAACAGTGCGCAGAATCAACATAGTGGGGCAGGTCTCCCTCGATGGTAGCGATAAAAGACTCCCAAGAAGCCTCCTAGGAATCCTTCCAGTTGAGCAGATATAGGAGCAAAAACACGAGGAGGAAGTAAAGAAAAGAAACATGGTAGCAGTACACATTAAGTAGAAGAAGTACTCACCAACCAGAATCCAGTTAAAGGCGCCATCAGTGGTATCTAGGGTAAGCGAGCCAGTAGAAGCCAGGAAATAAAAGTTTAGTAGAAGGAGAGAGTAGGATAATTAAGAGAGATCATTTGTTATTGCAGAAAAGCTACACCACAAGGCAACACCACCACCACACAACAGAAGAGGAGCATCGGTCACTAAAGTCAGGGTGGGTATAACCTAAGAAAGGTCACTTAGGGCATAGTAGAATAGAGTGTAGAGTAGAGCACTTAATTAAATATTATTTTTTCCCTCACAGTACATCCACTTCAATCACAGCAGTGGAAGATAGGAAGAGCGACAACACTCAAGAAAGAAAAAGACGTAGTGACTGTCTCTTCTCTGTCCAATTCCCCTTTCCCCCCACCGGTTCACTTGGGCTTACTCGTATAATCGGCGAGAGGCCCAGAGAGCTGGGAAGGGGCGTTGGGAACATTCTGCTCCCGAGCGATCCAGAAGAGCACAGAGCCTGACAGAGTGAAGTGCCCACGTTTTTTATTCGCTCTTGAGCAGAATGGCTGAAGGTTTGGACTTGAAAAAATTAGGAGAGGTTTTAGAAGGAATCCAAAGAGAGTTAATTTCCGTTAGAGAGGAGAATAGGGAATTGCGAAAGGAAACCACAGATTTAAACTTAAAAATGAGTGGCATAGCCTCGGACCCAAGTTTTAGGTACCCAGTCAATTCAGAAGGAGCTGCCAATGAGTCTTCAGGCACTCCGCCTAAAGTAACGACACAAGTAATTCATTCCTTGTCACCTGTAATCCCCTTGGCGCCCCCAGAGCGTTTTAGTGGAGATCCCCAGAAGGCACAGGTATTTTTGACCCAATGCACGTTACACTTTATGTGTCGTCCGGCATTATTTCCCGATGCGCAGTTTAGAGTGGCTTTCATATTGTCGTACTTAAGCGGAGATGCGGCGTCGTGGTCAATGCCTCTGGTCACCTGTAACGCTCCATTATTATATGATCTGGATGAATTCAAGAAGGAATTCCTTCGCATTTTTGACAGAAGAAGAGTATCCCAGGCCACAGACAATGAACTATTGGAAATAAAACAAGGAAGCAGAGACCTAGCAGCTTACTTGGCTCAATTTAATAAGTTGGTGGTAGAAACGGAATGGCCTGAGAACAAGAGAGCTGCTGTGTTTTATCGAGGCCTAAAGGACGAGTTGAAAGACGCATTAGCACAAGTTCCCAATCGACCCACGGAGATATCAGCATTGATCGATCTAGTTTTAGAAATTGACTTCCGTCAAGGAGAGAGAAGAGGAGAAAGGAGGCGAGATTATCGTCCAAGTGTGCCTCGGTTTGATCGGGTGAGAACAGAAGGCAGTAAGGAAGGTGACGTTGCCCGTGGGGGAGAGCCCATGCAAATTGGGACAATTCGAGGTCCACTTTCCAAGGAGGAAAAGGAAAGAAGGAGGCTGAACAAGCAATGTTTATATTGTGGAGGATCTGGGCATTTTGTTCGGGATTGCCAGAAGAAGCCCAAGCAGAAGCCGGCGGGAAACGCCTTGCACCACCAGTAAGTGGAGTTGGACTGGTGGTTGCAGATGAAGAAACAGCTCCAAATACTCATACCCTGGCGAATACCTTGCAGTCTGCAGCTCCGCACTTAATCTTAATGATGACGCTGCGTTACCGAGAACAAACATTACGGCGAGTCGCAGTGATGTTAGATTCGGGAGCAACAGGCAATTTCTGTGACCTGAAATTCGCGGAAAAGATTGGATTGAGGGCCATCAAGAAGGAAAGAAGTGAGGCAGTTCGAGCAGTAGATGGCACGAATCTTTCATCTGGACCCATAGTGAGTCATACTGAAATCGTGAAGTTGGAATCTGAAGAAGGTCATCGAGAAGATCTCCAATTCAATTTGATCGATGCTCCACAGTTCCAATTAATCCTGGGGTTACCATGGCTCACCGAACACAACCCCACAATAGATTGGGGAGCTCGTACGGTGTCCTTGAACTTAAAGTATTGTAAGGAACACTGTTATTTGGGAGGTCCCGGACATCAAGAAAAAACTCAGGCCCTTCTTTTAAGCGAAGGACAATCCACAATCTGTGTGATCAACACCGTAGAACTACCTGAAGAATATGCAGAGTACCAAGATGTATTTAGTGAAATGGAGGCGGAAAGACTTCCTCCACATCGAAACTTCGATTGCAAGATAGAATTGGAACCCGGATCCAACCTTCCATGCAGTAGAATCTATGCTCTAACTGAGAAGGAGGATGAGCACTTGAAGGAGTATCTGCACAAGTATCTGGAGAACGGTTTTATAAGACCGTCGCAGTCCCCCGTGTCGTCGCCACTTTTTTTTATTCCAAAAAAGAGTGGGGAATTAAGAACCTGCATTGACTACAGGGCAATAAACAGAATAACGGTTAAGAATCGGTACCCCTTGCCCTTAATTTCTGTATTACTGGATCAGGTGAAGGAAGCAAAAATTTATACAAAATTGGACTTGAGAGGGGCCTACCACCTGGTCCGAATTCGGGAAGGGGACGAGTGGAAGACGGCATTTCGGACAAAACATGGCTTATTTGAATATCAAGTAATGCCGTATGGCCTATGTAATGCCCCAGCAGCTTTTCAGCATTTCATCAATGATGTTTTGAAGGAGTTTATCGATCGGCATGCATTGGTGTATATAGATGACATACTCACTTATTCGAGCAATGTGGAAGAACATGAAGAGCATGTCAAGAAGGTGTTGCGGAAACTGCGAGAGCACCGTCTTTATGTCAAACTGGAAAAATGTGCCTTTGGTGTATCGTCCGTGGAATTCTTGGGTTTTGTGCTCGCCCCCAGTGGGGTGACTATGGACGAGAGTAAAATCAAGGCAGTTCTGGAGTGGGAATCTCCGAAATCCGTGAAGGAAATCCAAAGTTTTATCGGATTTGCCAATTTTTACAGGAGGTTCATTCAAAATTTCTCTCAGAAGTTAATTCCAATGACAAGGCTGCTGAGGAAAGGCGTCAAATTTGTGTGGTCCGAGGCGGCAGAAGAGTCATTCAAACAGTTAAAAAGAGATTTTACTACCGCCCCAATTCTATTGCATCCAGATCCATCAGAGCCATTTTTTGTAGAGACAGATGCCTCCAATTGGGCCTTAGGAGGAGTGCTATCACAGAGACACAAATCAACTGGTCAACTGCACCCAGTGGCCTATCGTTCGAGGAAGTTGACGGCACCAGAAATTAATTATACCATCACTGAGAAGGAGTTGTTGGCAATTAAGGATGCCTTCAAGGACTGGAGACACTACCTAATGGGGGCCAGACATGTGGTAACCGTCTACACAGATCATCGAAATCTGAAATTCTTGAAGTCTGCGAGAACCTTGACACCAAGACAGTTAAGAAGGTCATTATATTTTGCGGACTATGACTTTATAATCACTTATCGTCCAGGGGCTCAGAATGGTAAGGCGGATGCCCTATCTAGGAGAGGAACTGAAGAAGTCATGGAGGAGGTCAAGGACCAGACTATCATCCCTTCAGAGAAAATAATTGGAGCAGTTTTGCGAGAATCACCGGACAAGAAGAAGCAGTTCTCTATGACCAAAGAGGAATTGGAAGAATGGGTGAGAGAAGATTCAGGTCGAGAGGTTCGGGAAGGTTTACCATATCATCATGGGGTCCTTTACTTGCCGACAACAGAAATGCAGCAACAGGCCTTGAAGGAAAGTCACGATGATCTGTTGGCAGGCCATAAAGGAATAACTAAGACCGAAGATCTAGTGAGGCGACGTTTTTGGTGGCCCAGTTTGGCAAAGGATGTGCGACAATATGTGGCCACTTGTGACATTTGCGCTAGGGGAAAGCCGGAAAGACAAGCTCCGCAGGGGTTACTACAACCTTTGCCTACACCACCACACCCATGGCACACGATAACCTTGGATTTAATAGTAGATTTACCATCCAGTAAGGGTTATGATACTATTTTGGTGTGTGTAGACGCATTTACTAAGATGGCACATTTTGTACCATTGAAGGGAGTACCCACGGCAGCAATTCTGGCGCATGCCTTTAGCCAACACATAGTTCGAGCCCATGGCATACCCAGGGTGGTGATATCCGATAGGGGATCCCAATTTTTATCCCATTTCTGGAAGGCCTTCACTAAAAAATTAAGTATTGATTCTAGGTACACGACTAGTTATCACCCAGAGACAGATGGCCAAACGGAGCGCACAAACCAAGAGTTAGAGCAGTACCTAAGACTATGCTTGTTAGAACAGGAAGGAGACTGGCCGGATTATCTGTGGGCAGCGGAGTTTGCCCACAATAATGCAAAAAACATGTCCACAGGTTTTTCCCCCTTTTATTTAAACACAGGAAGACATCCCCATCAAGCTGTAGATTTTCAAGAGGTAGATGTTCCAGCAGTAACAAATTTGGTAGATCACATGACGAGAGTGCATTCACTAGCCACAGACAATTTAACCAAGGCAAAGGCGACTTACAAATTCTATTCTGATAAAAGAAGAAGGAAGGAACCAGACTTACTAGTTGGAGAGAAGGTTTGGCTAAACACAAAAAATCTTAGGCTCAAGGGGGTTAGGAAGTTTCAACCCAGATTTGTAGGGCCATATGAGATTGAGAAAAAACTAAGTACTGTAAACTATCAGTTGAAGTTACCCAAAGGATTGCGGGTGCATCCAGTTTTTCATGTCTCTTTATTGAAAAAGGTTTCAAGAGATCTACGAGTCAAAATACCCCCAAAACCAATCCAAACTGAATTAGGGGACGAATTTGAGGTACAGCGAGTTTTGGATTCCAAGATACGAAATGGCCAAATGTACTATTTATTGGATTGGAAAGGTTATGGGCCTGAAGAAAGAGCGTGGGAAGTTTCTTCAAACATCCATGCTCCTCGTTTAATTAGGGAATTTCACAGGAGATTTCCTAATAAGCCCAGGGTGGGAGGACGCCCTTTGAGAGGGGGTACTGTCAGGACCAGCAGATCAGGCGCTACAGTGATCCCCAAGCTAAAAGGAGTAAGACTGGAATCTAAGATGGCCGCCGCTGTTGGAACGCGTGAGCAGCAGGTTAGCGCTCTAGCGTTCCAGGTCAATCAGTAGGATCCAGGTGTCAGCCCGGTGGAGAGGCGCACTTCACCGGAGTCGTGAGGAGAGAGAGTCGTTGTTTGTGCCACGCGTCTGAGAAGAGAATTTATCGTCGAGTTTTGAGAGGAAAACAAGTCCAAGTTTTCAGAGCACTAAGTAAGACTGTTCCGTAACTCCCCTCGGAGTATATTAGTGAGAGTTACTTGCCTACAAAACAAACTTAAGTGAAAGAAGACAAGCTCATGTTTTATCTCGTTTATCCTAGAATAATATGTCATAAGTACCAGTACCATTTCTGAAACGAAGTTTGTGAGGAGAATTTTAGTGACAATGAGAATAATAGTACTTATGTTCCTCAGTTAAAATCCAGTCAGTAGTCAGAGAAGGAACCCGAATTACAACCCACAGTGAATTGCCTTTTGAACTGTTATTACCTCAGGGTAGTGTATAAATAGAACAGTGCGCAGAATCAACATAGTGGGGCAGGTCTCCCTCGATGGTAGCGATAAAAGACTCCCAAGAAGCCTCCTAGGAATCCTTCCAGTTGAGCAGATATAGGAGCAAAAACACGAGGAGGAAGTAAAGAAAAGAAACATGGTAGCAGTACACATTAAGTAGAAGAAGAAGAAGTACTCACCAACCAGAATCCAGTTAAAGGCGCCATCAGTGGTATCTAGGGTAAGCGAGCCAGTAGAAGCCAGGAAATAAAAGTTTAGTAGAAGGAGAGAGTAGGATAATTAAGAGAGATCATTTGTTATTGCAGAAAAGCTACACCACAAGGCGACACCACCACCACACAACAGAAGAGGAGCATCGGTCACTAAAGTCAGGGTGGGTATAACCTAAGAAAGGTCACTTAGGGCATAGTAGAATAGAGTGTAGAGTAGAGCACTTAATTAAATATTATTTTTTCCCTCACAGTACATCCACTTCAATCACAGCAGTGGAAGATAGGAAGAGCGACAACACTCAAGAAAGAAAAAGACGTAGTGACTGTCTCTTCTCTGTCCAATTCCCCTTTCCCCCCACCGGTTCACTTGGGCTTACTCGTATAATCGGCGAGAGGCCCAGAGAGCTGGGAAGGGGCGTTGGGAACATTCTGCTCCCGAGCGATCCAGAAGAGCACAGAGCCTGACAGCCTTCTCCATATCTAGGAAGGCCGCGATTGCCTTCATGTCGTGTTGCACATGTTGTATTGTGCCAAAGACCGTACGAAGATTATAAGTGAGGCTTCTATCAGGCACGAATCCCTCCTGTTCCGGGGCAACCAGTTCCGGAGTCAGAAGTGCCAGTCGAGTCGCCAAAATTTTTGCGAACAATTTGGCATCCACGTTCAGCAAGGAGAGCGGTCTATACGATCTTCCCGTGGTCTACCTGATTTGGGGATTGCAACTAAAATAGCTTCCCTCATCGTTTGCGGCATCTGTCTCGTAATACACGTCATCAAATAATTCCGAAAGGTGGGGGAGTAATAAGTCTATGAAGGTTTTATAAAAGTTCACTGTGAGGCCATCCGTCCCAGGGGCGCTATTCACCTTCATTCCCGACAGTGCTTCCAATATCTCGTCTTTTTCAATGGGGAGTGCAAGGAACTCTCTACGCGAGTTAGATAGAAAGGGCAACTTGTTGTTCCAGGTAATCTAGTATTTCCCCGTCCATGTCCGATAGGCGTGAGGCATATAGGCCGAGTAGTATTGTTTAAATCTATTAGCTATATCTACTTCATCAGTGATGAGTTCACCCTCGTCCGAGTGGATTGCTGTAATTAGGGTTTTATCGCGTTTGGCTTTCAGCAAGTTAGCCAGTACTGATCCCGGTCTATCCCCCTCTCCGTACACGCGTGCTGTAGCGTATTTCCCCAGATGTTTCATTTCACTGTCTGCTGCCTCCTGATATTCCTCCAATAACTGCTTCATTACCTCCGCGGACTCCCCAACTGCCCCGGTCACCTGGCGGGATTCCAACTCTCCCAGTTGGCGCTCCAAAGTCGACAGTCTCTGGCGAATGTCGCGTAGTACCCCTGAGTGTTTAGCCATGGCCACCCCCCTAATACATACTTTGAAAGCCTCCCATACCGTCTGGAAACTATTTATTGACCCAATATTGGTGGCGAAAAATGTTTCTATAGCTTCAGCTATCGTTTCTTTGAAGAGAGGGTCTATCAATGAATAAGGGGGAAATCACCATGTAAATGGAGGGATTGTCTTCTTGGGGGTGGACAGAACGAGGAGGAGCGAAGAGTGGTCCGACAGAGTGCGTGGTAGTACCTGACATGCACGGATATGTGGGATTAGGGATGTCGATGCCAGCCAATAGTCTATTCGAGTGTGAAGATTATAATAGGCAGAGTAGTGTGTGAAACCGCCTTCTAGCGGGTGGAGCTCCCTCCATACATCAGTGAGGTCCTGACTGATCAATATTCTTTCCATAGCTCTAACCGCTGATGCCTGCCTCCTAGTTGGACCCCCTGATCTGTCTAAGCTCGGGTTCCTAACAAAGTTGAAATCCCCACCCCAGAGCAGGTGTGTCACCCCACATCCCCTCACTGTGTTAGCCAATGCAGTAAAGAACTCCGGGCAGTCGTAGTTAGGGCCGTATACATTAACCAGTAGAAGATCTAGTCCTCTTCCCTGACATCTGGAGATCACGAACTTCCCACCTGCATCTGCCTTCAGCAGTCGTAGTGTGTATTCAGATCTAGGGTTCACCCATGTCATTACCCCTCTAGCGTGTGAAGTGAAACCTGCAGTGTTGATATTACCCTCAATGCCCCTGGAGCTCATCATTGGGCTCTGCAGAGAAAGATGCGTCTCTTGTAACAGGGCCACATCTATCTTATGTCTGTGTAGATAGTTCAGCACTTTACGCTATTTGCGATGGTCATTCAGACCCCTCACATTCCACGATGGCGTTCTGAGGGAGTCTATTGGTCTCTGGTCAATAGTTACTTCTAACATAACCATCCCTTCTATAGTGCTTCTCAGAGCGTCCTGAAGCCTGTGACTGATATTTACACTGTACCTCGTGAAACAACATATCTGTCCTCCTCAACTTTGAAAACAAAAACAGGGTCCCGGCCCTCACCCTCCCCCCTCCCACAGCAGACCACCCACAACTCGGTCGCGCATCATCCCTAGTAGGGACCTCCCACACCACCCTCCCTCCCCCAACTGGGTTAACAGTAGTGGTGTTTGTCACTTACGGGTAGAGGTCGCTCAACGCACAACTAATAAAAGTAAAAACCACTGGTGACAGCGTGCATCTGTCCCGACCCCCTCCCCCTCCACCGACAGCTAACCATACACCCTTCACCAAACCACTAGTCGTATCTGTACTTGCCATGGTACCACTACGCATCCCACTGATTCGACTTAACCAGAAACATGTAGTGCCCCGAACATCTCTCTTGACCAATGCTGTAGCTGCCATGAGGTCTTTAGATACCTAACGCCTGGCCATATACCCAGCCAGTGCAAGCAGCATGGTCACAGCAGTGTACATTGAGGAGTCAATAGGCATCCGTCTCAGCACAACAATATGTACGATTCTGTTTCTTCCCCCTTCCTCCCTCCACCCCCCCTCCCCTCAGGATACTTATCAACAGATCACGATCAATCGAGAGCTCAGTATTGTTCCTCCAGCGATCCCCCAGCTGCTTTGGGCTCCGTCGTTGTTCCTTGTTCCAGTGCTTAATCGCCTTTTGCAGCGCCTTTTGGTTCCACAAAGATGTGTGAACGCCCCTGTCTGTTCACCCGTAGCTTAGCTGGGTACAGCATTGCATAGTCCAGACCCAGTTCCCGCAACTGTTTTTTCATGGGGACAAATTGTCGGCGAGCCTCTTGCACTCGAGCAGTGAAGTCCGGGAACAGCGAGATGCTTGACCCTTCATAAGTCAGTGTCTGTTTGTCCCTCGCCGTTCGAAGGGCCGCGTCTCTGTCCTGGTAATTTAGCAACTTTGCGATGATTGGCCGGGGCGGGGCACCCGGCAGAGGCCTGGGCCCCAAGGAGCGGTGTGCCCGTTCCACCACGAACATATTCGAAAACACCTAAGCGCTCAGAAGTTTGACCAGCATCATCTCCACAAAACGTTCCATATTGCCCGTTTGTGTCGTCTCCTGCAGGCTGGTTATCCGCAGATTACAGCGTCTCGAGCGGGTCTCCAAATCTTCCGCTTTGTCCTGCAGCACCCGCGTAATCCTCTCTAGCTGTTTGTGGTCCGCATCCAGAGTCGTCTGTGCCGCCTCGACTTCAGTTAGCCGCCGTTCAGACATATCTAGTCTCTCCACATGCTTATCCAGCCTTTCCCCCATCCTGTCCATCCGATAGTAGAGTGCGTCGATTTTCGTGCCCAGAGATGTGATACCGTTCTGCAGTCCCTTTTCCATAGATAACAGCAGGCTCTTCATCCGTAGGCGTTGGGGGACGATTAGTCGCTTGTTAGGTCGAGTCCTGCAACGTTTTTGTTCGAAGGAGAGCTTGGGTTGGGTCTTGTCTGTTCTACCCATTGTCTTCCTTAGTGTAGGGGGGAGGCCAAGGACAGCTGCGAGCCTCCACTCTGGGAGGGAGCATGCAAAGACCAGGCCGCCAAACCCCACCCGGGGAGCTATTGCGGCGCCTCAGACCAGTAGCTGGCTCGCGGTGACTATCAGCTGCATGTGTCAGTATGCGGTACAAAAGGGGGTGGTGATGGACAGAGCATCAGAACCAATCAAACACTCACACCCAGTCAAGGGATCTGGGTTTAATCCATCACCGTTCTTTAGCCCACTCTGCCACCCCATTTCAGACATGGCCATATGCAAATCAGTCTGACCCTGTGCCTCATGGGAACAGTCCAGCCCGAACTGCCAAGCCATGCCTTCCCTGGACTGGAAACAAGCTTCCTAGGACCGGTTTCTGGCATTTCAGCCGTCTTCAGCCAGGCTTGCTTGAATCCAGTGGCAAAGTGAGCAAGGGACTCAACGTCTGAGCATACCCTACCAACTTATGGCGAACAAAGCGGTACAAAAGGGGGTGGTGATGGACAGAGCATCAGAACCAATCAAACACTCACACCCAGTCAAGAGATCTGGGTTTAATCCATCACCGTTCTTTAGCCCACTCTGCCACCCCAGTTCAGACATGGCCATATGCAAATCAGTCTGACCCTGTGCCTCATGGGAACAGTCCAGCCCGAACTGCTAAGCCATGCCTTCCCTGGACTGGAAACAAGCTTCCTAGGACCGGTTTCTGGCATTTCAGCCGTCTTCAGCCAGGCTTGCTTGAATCCAGTGGCAAAGTGAGCATGTGTCAGTATGCCAGGCACCTGGGGCAACACCCGTTGCTTCCAGTGTCCATTCATATCCAGTCGCATCCCGCTTCGTCAGTGTCCAGCCAGCAAAGCAGCGCCAATCCTGTTTGCTTCCTAGTGCCGCTAGAACTGCATCACCATTACTCCCCCCGTGGGCTGCACCATGTATAGTCCACTCCGCACTGTCAAGATTTCGTGGGGTACACTGTTCTGCTTCCTATGTGAGCTATTGTCCGTCTTTATATTGCCACCTGCACAGGAGTACCATTCACCGCATCTACCACAGCCCGATCAGGCCTGCACTGGCAGACCCCACCACGGATGGCCGGTCACACCCAGGGGCGCAACTCCCAATAGGGCGTCTGATCAGTGATCACTGTCCGCGTCGGTCCTGCCTCTCTCTGTGACGCCACTGTGTCCGCACCCTGTAGCAGCCCCTGCGATGGATGCAGCACGTGTTGCTACTATCTGGTCGTGGCACCGCAACCCCTCTTGTCTGCTGACGTCTGCTCGTGCCGCTTGAAAGTCTGCCTCTTCCAGAGAAAAACCGTCTCAGCTTTGCTATATTGATAGTGCCGTCACCACTCCGCAAAATGCAGCAGTCCGACTGACATCAATTCTGCGTCCCGCAGAGCAATTACCTTATTCCACCATCCCTCTCGCCGGCATTCACATCTCGCAATAGCGCCTCCGAAGGCTCTTTCCGCGCAAATCCCTGGGGCCACAAGAGCACGCTTTCCTCCTGGTGAGCCGCAAAATGGCTGCGTTGCGTACTCTCAAGAGTTTGCCTGTGCAGTCTGGGTTGGAGTTAGGCGTGTTTTGCCCTCACTGACCTCTTATGTGGCCTCCTCCAAAACGCGTCTTCCCCCACTGCAGGAAGCCACCGTGGGGCAGATCGCAGTCCGGTATTCACACTCGCGCCGGGGGAGAGAGGGATATATCAGCTCCCCCAGGTGTTCCTCCTCCAACGCTGCAGCTCTCTTGGTCTGGCCACGAAGAGAGTCTCGGTCATCCCCCCACTCGGGCTACAGCTCCGCCGTTTTCCCCGCCGGGATGTGCAAAGAGCCGAGCGTATCTGAACCTCGAGGCACAGGGGACCGACTCGTCCTCGCCGCTCACTCCCACATGCACAGCGACGCTGCTCCGCCCCGTGCGCACCTCAGCTCGGGGAGTCGTGGCCCAGTACTCCGCACGCTCGCCAGCTCCGTAACATCAGTCAGGGGGGGGTCCAGGGAGATCAGGGTTTCGTCACCGGGATGCGGCGGCGTTCCGCACCACGAAGATCGTTCCGTGATACTTTGGAAGGCGCCGGGTGATCGGATAATTCCAGGATTGTTGGTCAGCGTGAAAGAGCTCTAGGCTCAGGCAGCCATTTTCGACTCGAGCCAAGCTCCGCCCCCGCATGGGTAAAATAATTGAGTACAGGTTCTGTGTAACATACTAGCGAACCTAAAGTTAAATATAATTAATCCAAAGAAAGAAATCATACCTTAATTAAGATAACCAAGTTATTTATATGCAAGCTTTCATTTAACAGATTTCACTTTGTCAGACAATTTCCAAATGATGCATTAAAAGAAACATACACAACTTTTTGTTTAACACGTGTAATGTGTTTTCTCCCACAATATATAAAATATGTTAAGGAATGCCAGAAAGCAAAGCCAGGTTTAACTCCCAGTTCTCTTGCATTGTCAATTTCATACATGCAGCGTCCTAAATAAAGAGATTCACCATGACGCCTCAGATTATACCCAGCCATATGCACATCAGTCTTTGGCCATGCTCTAGGAGCTGCCAAGCCAGGTCAGTCAATCAATCAGGGGGTTTAGAGCACACTCTCTCAGGGTGCGGAGGGGGGGAGGATGTGAGCAACTCTGTGGTTCGTTTCAAGAGCCAGGTCTTGAGGTCCTTTCTGAACTGGCGCAGTGTCAGGCTTCGTCAAGTGCAAGAGGGGAGTTCGTTCCTGTGAGGAAGGAGAAGGGGCTGTGAGGTAGGAGAAGGATCTGCCCCCTGCTCTGGTCCTGTGCATACGAGGGACCGTGGCTAGGGTGAGGTCGGCAAATCGTAGGTTTCTCTTGAGGGTGTGGTAGGAGATTTGTTCGTTGAGGTATTTGGGTCCGGTGTTATGGAAGGCTTTGTAGGCTTGTGTGAACAGTTTGAAGTTTATTCTTCTTACGACGGGAAGCCAGTGGAGGTTGCGGAGGTGATGGGTGATGTGGTCATGCCGTGGGATGTTGAGGATAAATCTGGCTGTGGCATTCTGCATGGTCTGGAGTTTGCAGAGGAGTATTTTGTTTATCTCGGCATAGAGAGCGTTTCCGTAGTCCAGTCTGCTGGTGATGAGTGCGTGGGTGACGGTCTTCCTGGAGTGGGGGTGGGTGGATTAGTCTTGTGAAGTAAGTGGAGGGTGTTGAAGCAAGTGGAGGACACGGCGTTGATCTGGCAGTTCATGGTGAGTGAGGAGTCTAGTATGATGCCGAGGTTGCGTGCGTGGTCCGTTTGAGTGGGTAGGTTTCCGAGGGTGGGGGCTACCAGGTGTCGTCCCATGTGGAGGGGGTGGAGCCAAGGATGAGAACTTCTGTTTACTCCGAATTGAACTTCAGGTAGCTGGCTTACTCAGGTTGCAGCATCTTTCATCCCTTCTTGGAAATTGTGCCTGGTAATGTTGGATTCCTTTTAAAGGTAGAGGATGAGCTGGGTGTCATCGACGTATGAAACTATGTTGAGTCCGTGGTTTCCAACGATGGTTGCGAGGCGTGCAATGTAGACGTTTAAGAGTGTGGGGGCTGAGGGAGGACGGTGGTCTTATTATTTGTGTTCTGCCTGAGAGAAAGGATCGAATCTAGTTTAAGGTTGTGGCTTGGATGCCGACGTCGTGGAGCCTGGAGGTTAGTGTGTAGTGGGAGACGGTGTCGAAGGTCTTCTGAAAGGTCTAGGAGCATGAGGGCTTCTGTGTGGCCTTGGTCGAGGAGGGTGCGGATGTCGTCTGTGGCAGTTATGAGGCAGGTCTCGGGGATGTGGTTTCTGCAGAATCCAGATTGAGAGGTGTCTAGGATGTTGTTGGTTTCTATGATGTGTGCTAGGTGGGTATTGATGGCCTTTTCGATGACTTTGGCTGCAAATGGAAGCAGCGAGATGGACCTGAAGTTCTTGATGTCTGTCAGGTCTGCGGAGGGCTTCTTTAGGAGGGGACCTGACTTCGGCACGTTTCCAGTCGTTTGGGAATGTAGCAGTCTCGGGGGAGCAGTTGATAGTTCTGTGTAGTTTAGGTGCGATGGCAGTGGCGGCCCTGTGGAAGATGTGCGGCTGGCATGGGTCAGTAGGTGCTCTGGAGACAATGCTTTTCATTGTCTCTTTGCGGTGTCTTCTGTGGTGAGAGGGGTCCAGGTGAAGAGGGTCTGCTGGTTGGCGTCGCTGGTTGTGGGAGTTGGGTCAGTGCAGTGGTCTTGGTCGTCAAAGTTGTCGTAGAGCGTCTTGATCTTGAGAAGGATCTGAGTTTGTTGCAGAGGTCTTTGGAGGGTGGGACATCGGCTGTTTCGCTGTTGGGTCTGGCAAATTCTTGTATGATGGTGAAGAGTTCCTTGGAATTGTGGGAGTTGGAGAGGATTCCGTCTTGGATTAATTCTTTTTGATTTGATGAGTTGGTGGTGTGCCATGATGGCTGCTTTGTAGGCGGAGCATGCTTCTGGGGTTCTGCTGTTTATCCACGTCTTCTCCATGTCTTCTCCAGTCGTCGGCAAGAGCACTTGGATTCTTGGATGTCCGTGGTGAACCAGTTGGCTTTCTTGTTCAGTCCTCTTGTAGTGTTCTGGATGGGGCGAGAGCGTTGGCGCAGTTGGCGATCCATTGGTGGCGATTGCTTGCCGCTGTGTTGGCTTCTGTCGTAGTTGGAGGAGGGGTGCAGTTGAGGGCAGAGGTGAGGTGTTCTTCAGAGACTCTGTTCCAGTTTCTGCATGGGGGGGTGGGGTGTGCGCTTGTGTACGGTGGGTTTCAGGATTGAGAAATAGATGCAGTGGTGGTCTGTCCAGAGCTGTCCGTGTGGCTGAAGCGCATGTTGTTTCCTCTGGTGAAGATGGGGTCCAGTGTGTGACCTGCTGTGTGAATTGGGATGGAGACAAGTTGCTTCAGTCTGGTTCTGGAGGGCGGTGGTGTTGGGATAGCTGTGGTTGTCCAGATGGAAGTTCAGGTCCCCGAGTAGTATGTAGTCCTTGGAGGCGAGGGCATGGGGAGCGATGTGATCTGCAATAACATTGGTGAAGGGGATGCGGGGTCCGGAAGGTCTGTAGGCGAGTGTTCTGTGGAGCGTCGTTCAAGGGTTGGGCTGCATCTGAAAGTGGATGTGTTCCATGAGGGGGCGAGGCATTGTCAGAGTTGGTGGTCGTTAGTCGGAGAGAGCTCTTGTGGACGATGGAGAGGCCTCCTCCTGGATGGTTGGGGCAGTCTTTCCTCGGGATGTTATATCCATCGGGGATGGCGTTTGCGATGTGTGGTAAAGAGCTGGTATTGGTCCAGGTCTCTGTGAGGAAGGCGACGTCGGGCGAGTGAGTGTTGAGGAGGTCCCAGATTTTTACGGTGTATCTGTGCAGGGAGCATATGTTGAGGAGGATGCAGTTCAGTGGCTTGTGTACCGTGGTATCCGGTGGGTTGGGGGTGGCTGCCTGGGTCCGGCAGTGGTTGAAGGTGCGGCGGCAGTGTAAGCAGGAGATCGGGCCCTGGGTGGTGCTCGGTGTCGAGAGCTGGCAGTTATTGCGTTCGGGGTTGAGTGCGTGGAGAGTGCTGGGGTCATAGTGGCGGGGGGGTCAGTGGACCAGGCTCCCTGGTGCTGGTTGCGGTCGGGTCGCAGACTGGCTTGCCTCTGATGTGCCTTTGGGGTGGGGGACAGTGAGCAGCTAAGAGGCGGGAACACTGGGGGGGAGGGCCACCGAGGCAGTAGCGGCGGGAGACACAGAAACCAGAAAAAAGGCAAGATAGAAAAAGGCAAGATAGAAAAAGGCAAGATAGAAAAAGGCAAGATAGAAAAAGGCAAGATAGAAAAAGGCAAAATAGAAAAGGCAAAACAGAAAAGGATGACAGACACAGAGCGGACTAGCAGAAAAGCAGTCTCTTCCACTAGACTGCCGGGGATGAGGCTCTGGCAGGAACCTGTGGGTGGAGGAGGGCCTCGAACACCTACCTGAAGCTCAAGTTGGCGCTGAGGACAGTGCTTTAACGGTGGAGCTGCACAGGGGGAGAGCAGTGACTGACAAGGTTAAGAGGTCCTCTCTTAACTGGTACGCAAGCAACCTCAAACCGGTTTCAGCCTGATTTAGCTTCTTCAGTTGTGTGTAGCTTGTTTCAAGTGACACAAAGAGCAAGCGACTCACGTCTGCTCATACTCTTGGCCACTTAAGGCGTTGCATCAAACACTCAAAAGGTAATAATGTGTCACCAAAGATATTTCTATCTAACTGATTCATATGTTTGACAGTTAGTATTTAAAGGTGTGCTTGTATTTACAGTAATTTTCATTTTTAAAAGAAAAAGCACTGGCTTCACAATAATATACTGAGTGGTGTTGTGTACCAGTGAATTAGGGTTGCTAGCCCACACCACCTCCCCCGAGTAGGATTTGGGCAGCTCTGTTTCGCTAGCCAAAGAGTCAAATGCTACAATGGAGTAATTGGTTCACAGTAATAAGACATCTGCAAACCTATTACTTGTGAAGGTCTCATCCCTCACTTTCTTACACATACCATCTGAAATCTAAAGTTTACATATCAAATAGAACCCTGCTCCTCCTTTCTACTCTTCTTCCTCCTCCTTCTTCCTCTTCTCCTCTTCTTCCTCTTCCTTCTCATCTTCTTCCTCTTCCTTCTCCTCTTCTTCCTCTACATCCTTCTCCTCTTCTTCCTCCTCCTCCTCTTCTTCATCCTCCTCCTTCTTCATCTTCTTCCTTTTACTCTTCTTCCTCCTCCTGCTCCTCCCCCTTTTCTTTCTTTTCTTCCCCTTCCCCATATTTCACACGCAAATGTGAAATATGGAAAATATTTAATGGTACCTTGTGGAATATGAATGTCCTCACCATAACTGCAGCCACTTGCCCGCTCTGCAGAACTTTACTATTGCCAGTGCTACAAGGATTATACAGCATAAATTGCCAGATTATGCAGGTAGAATATCTAAAGTATGCAACTATGCAGCTCATTCCCTGGTAGTGTTATCTTCAAACATCCAAGCTAGAAACAACGTTTTTTTGTGTGAAATCTTCAATGGAAATGTGACAAATGCAGAAATTCCATAATTATGCAGTACATACTTTTTAATACGATTTCAATCTTCTGACCTTTTCCATTGTCCATTATTTTATTAACAATTTATTCATGTCAGATAAAAAAACGAAACATTCTAATTCCATTCATGGTCCATTGTTAGCTGCACTTTGAAGAATATAGCTTTTTCAAGCTAATTACCCCAAAATAAACATGGAATACAAAAAATACATAACTGGTAATGAGTAATATGGTCTTTTATTGACATCTTGGGATTCTGGTGACATTTTTGCAAAGGGGATTTCGGATATTTACATACTGTAAGGAAATCCCTTGCAAGAAAAAGTGTCTAGTTTGTGACATTTAATTTGTAACTACATAAGAGCAATTTTAATATACATGTGGCAACAGTTGGTTCTATCACTAACTGTAGTATACATTTCAAACATAGGGAAAGACCACTAAAATACAAACTTCATAACTTAACCTTTTTTTTTCAGGAGAACATTGGATGACACACTCTATCAACGAGACTTAGAAGTTGCCTTAGCCTTATCAGTGCAAGAAACATCAATCGAGGTGCACTCATCACCAAGTAAGGTTTACTATGTATTGGTTGTTTTCACCCGACGTCTGCAACTGACCTACTAAAAACCCTACTAAGAGTACAAGTTTTGAGTTAAGATATTCGAGTTAAGATATTGTTTTGTATCAAAACGGTTTAAAAATGTGAGCTTTGACTTGCAAGTTTGATCACATCTGTTTAGTGCTAGTCTACAATGTAGTGTTTAAGCGCCCTTGTTGATTGTCAGCGAGATGGGCGGAGGGACAAATGGTATGATTGACATGGTTAATTAATTTAATTTGTCTCTACTTGAGCCATATTAACATTAGAAGTTGGAGAAGTGTTTTTCTATTAGTGGAGCTATGTGGTAGTCTGCCCTTGCATATTGTGGTATTGCAATATAGGTGTCCTATTGAGAAAATAAGCCCAAAATAAGACTCAAACTCAGAATGTGTGGTTGTATCGCCACAGATTTATCAATCACTCATCGGTTACAATGTTTATTTCTTTGTTTTTTTTTGTTGCTGTCCAACATGTAGGTATTGAAACATGCACAGATACCCAAACTGATCATGTGCATTGCCGTCCCCTCCTCTCAAACTGCAGTGTGGACGGCGAAATCCTGGGTAAGCTACATATTGCCTTTGGCTTTCATGCCACCCAAAGTGCAAGACCATTTGAGGCATGAATATCCCATCTACAGATTTTGTTCAGCAGATGACACTCCGAGTCTGCTTTCGTTTACACAGCAAACATTTTAGTGGTTGTTAAATGTGCCGATTCCGACTTGAGAACGTAGATGGGTGATAATTTGCGGCTTTGATCTAATTTATAACAAAAAACTCATGCAGAGTGCTATCCCGGGTACTTTTCGCATTAGTTATATTTAAATAGGAGCCTGATGCTCATGTAGATAATGTCCTAAGCTAGTGAACATCAAACTCGAGGTTTCATTTTCTGAGCTGTTCATGGAGTTCACCTCTCACTCTAGGGTTGGCTCACTGATACGGTTTACTCACTTTCCAAAACCCTTTAGCCTGCTACACTGGGTTCTGTTCTAGCAAACACTTCCCTTTTGGGTTTCGCCTGCACAGCGCTCTTGTATTTTTAAAAAACGACATCTTAAAAGCGGATTAGAACCCATCAAATACTTACCAGAACTCACCATTTGTTGATTCCAGTGTTGCTCTATTTTACATGCTTCTTATTGGCCAGCATGTGGTCTGCTTTCACTTTCTGCTCTGCTTTGTCCTCCATGAAGTGGAGCGTGGACCAAGTACAGATTCCAGTCACTGGCCACTGATTAGTGTCCTTCTACTGGCTACTTACACTGCAGGTACTTTATTTTTAGGTCTCGCCTGAGCCAGCGCTTTGGCGCTGGTCTGGCGAGAGCTTTAGTAAGCGGGGATTTGGAAGTGCCAGGCTAGTGCTTTTCAGGCCTCCAAATACAGTGCATGTGCGCCGGGCGCGCGCACCATTTGTCAGCCTGCCTGATCACTTTCGCGGCTGCTTTGATGTTCTCAGTGAGCAGCGCGGCCACTGAGAACATCAAAGCGGCCGCGAAAGTGCTCACCATTTGCCACCCCCTCCATTATCCCACTTCCTGCTTGTTATTTTATACTTGCCTCGTACCTCCGTTGTCCCTTTGTAGCCCTTTTCGTTTGTTTTAGTTCTTTCTGCAGTCTGGCTCTCTTATCTTTTAGAAGGCCAGTAACACCGAAGGGTAACGTAAAGTTCACTTAAAACTTAACCCAAACACGTTCACAAATTTCTTCACTGTAAATGCATTTTCCAAGGAGCATGTTACGGTTTTTGAAGTTCTGCTAATAATTTCGTCGTCTTCGTGCAGCTGGTCAGTCTCAAGCACCTCCGTTGCTCCCTCACCCCACCGACTAACCATTGTTCCCCCCACCGTCTCCTTTGTTGCTCTCCAACACCTAGTGGCACTGCTTTTCCCCTTTCCTCCACGTGCTACTGCTCCCCTTCCTCCTCGCACTGCTGCTAGCCCTCCTCATCGCACTTCCCCTACTTCTCTTCTCCCTCGTTAACACACTACTGACCCTCTCTTGTTTATTCACATTTCATTTCTTTTCAAAAACTTCTCCAACCTCCCATAACTGCCCTTCATCAGCGTTCCTTCTTCCTATACCTGATTGTTCTTTTTTTTTTCTGCACCGTCGCAAGACCCCGTCCCCTTCCCCCCTCCCTGACATTCAGCGACCCTCCTATTTTCTTTTTTGCAGAGTTTTATATAGCGCGAACTTGACCCGAATCCAATCAGGTATCAGAGCGCTTTACATAGCACCAGTTACGTTCATGATTTTGACTTCTCGACTCGCTGAAAAGTGTTCTACTCCAGGAGACATTACTGTGATGTTCCCTTCCACCACCATTTATTGTACTGTTTGTGTTGGACCTCACAGCACTCACTATTCAAACTTGTGATCCAATAACTACGTTGGCACTTTATTAAAAAGTTTAAAAATAAGTACCAGCAGCCTGAAGGCACTGCGGCTCCATCTGAGGATGCTAAATGAACATAGCATGACAATATATTCACTCATCACATAGGAATATTACCCACCAACCCCACACATCTCTCTTTAGCTTATAACATAGGACAGTGAGGTAGGCTATCGCTACTGGGATATACTTGCATTACGTGAGTCTATACAAGGAGTACAACCGCGTTGGAGAATAATAACACTTGCTATGCAACCAGATAGGTAAATTTTTTAATGTAGCAGGACTTTTTGGATCGCCATGCTATAAACAAGTGGTTGGCGCTGTGAAACTAGAGACATTTAGTGCCTTGGTTGGTACAGTCTGTTGGTGTTAAGAGCCTATTAAAGTTTGAGCTATTGGTGTTGCATTATTTAGCAATGCCAATAGCTCCAAACTTTAATAATGCGAGACCTATTGCATTGCAAATGCTTGTTTTCCATTTACGAACAAGCATTAATAAGACAGCATTTGGAGGCCGTGTCTCTCCTCCCTGTGGTCCTGCAGCTTCTTCCCGGGTCACACCGCGTTGACCTCCTCCCCCCCTTCATCCCTCCCCCTCCTCATCGCGCGTCCGATTTCTCCCTCCAGTATCATTTGCAGCTGCAGGCCGTCTCTCTCCTCCCAGTGGTCTTGTAGACTCTTCCAGGTCAGACTTTGTTACTCCTCCCAAGCCCCCCCCTCCAGCATCTTTTGCTGTCAACCTAAGATTTAACGGTGCTGCACTTTATTTTTATATTTGTATTGCAGCCCCAACCATATCTGTTTTCAGAGACCTTTTGATAGTTAAGACTGAGGTGACAAAAAAGTGAATTTGTGTACATAGCTTCATTTGTAGAATTGTTTGTTGGGCATTTTGTTTAACTTACCCACTTTGTTTTTTGTAACCAAATGTATTGAGTTTCTACTTTACAATAAGTAAAATTGGTATAGAGAAGAACATCAAGTGATAATTAGTATATTTGTGAGCGCATTGATAGTATAACCATAAGATATCATTATAACATCCTAACCATTGTCTAATCCATTCCTCTACAGAGTTAGATACAATCACAGATTTTAAAAACCATGACCTGGACACTCACTGCCGAAGACGAGCTGCATCCAAAGCTTTATCTGAGAAAAAGAAGATACTAAAAAATTTCAGTGACGATGAAGACAAGGTTGATGACTGTATGCCAGATTTGACCTCAGGTAACTGAAGTGTTCATTAGTTATGTTACGCTTTGTGTTACACAAGTTAATAGGCTTTACTGGAAAAGCATTTAACTATAGAAAAAGTAACGTCACTACTAGGCCATCAAATACAATCATACAAGTTATATTAAAATGTCACTATTTAGAGGATGGGGACTATTATTTATTTAACCTCTGTGCGCAATAAGCGATATTTGGTGCTTTGGTGAATTAAATCAACATTAGTCTTGTACAGTTATAGTTTATTCTCCATCAGGATTTTTTTCTCTTACTTAAGGTTTATTGTTTTTTTCATTATAAACCTCCTTTTCTGTCTTTAAGAGCAATAATAGTCTGCCTTCCTTCACTAAGTTAAGTTGTTGGAAGCTGGCTTTCTATATAGTTTAAGAAAAAGAACACTGTCCAGAGAGTCAAAAGTAGATCATACTAACGCTCTCTTTTGCGGTAGTGTAGGCGAGCAATCAGTCTTAACAGAGGGTAGTGCTAGGCATTTGTTGTACTCACAGAGTCAATCAATGACACACAAACTCTTCTTCAGTAGTTCTTTATTCGGTTGTTAAAAACACCATAAAAAGATATATATACACAATACTTTTTTTTTTTTTTTAAACAATTAAATCAACATCATGAGAACTCTGGTAGAAAAGAATACGTATTCACAAGAGAGGTACATAAAATTCATAACAATCACAATTTACTCCTGTCCTCTAGTTGCTCTTAATCTCAATGCGACTTTAATAAAATTCAATATACAACACAGAGTCAGTGGATCAGCCGCCCTTTGTAAGAAAAGTAGCGCGGGTTTAGTTTGAGTCAGTTTGGCCCTTTTAATGATATCACACACTCAAAGAATAAATCTGAGACCAATTTAGAAAGATAACACTTCTTTTTATATATATTTTGAAACCAAGGATTTCGTTCAAAGGTAAGTACAGTTTCAATAGCAATATTCACAGGTAAGTAAATGTTCAAACCTGTGCGCTTTTATGCACAATGCAATCCTATGGGAGGAAAAGACAAAGCTGCATAAAGATAGGTACAATCAGTTTCAGGGGTTCACCTTCAGGGTTCGGAGTTGTAGTGGTCCAAGGCCCAAAGTACTACTAGCAGTTCTTCGGTAACCTCACAGGTTCTACCGGAAGCAGGGTGCTGGTGAGGCTGGTAGCTGGCATGCTACGGTGAATGGGGGCCACCCAAAAGCAGGCTGCACGGGGGACTTGTAGGCAAGAATGAGAGCTCCCAAACGGGGGCTTAGGTCACAAGGGGTCTTGGAGCAAGGGGGCACTGTCAGCTCGTCTTTACCCCGACTGGGCAGCCCTGTAACAGAGTGGTTAGGTCGCCTGGGCCAGGTGCGCAAAGATGTACCTTGCGGTCAGGGGGAAGCAGCTGGCAGGGGCACTTCAGAGCAGCTGGGCCAATCTCGAAGTGGGTCACAGTGATGCCTATGTCCCTCGACGACTGATTGGTCCTGGTGCAATGAGTATCCGGACTGGACTCTCACTGTTGGTGTTTGGTGAAGGGCGTCCCGGTCCGGATGTCTTCACACTTGGTGGGGAGACAGATCTGACCTTCCAGAGCACGAGTACCTTCTCCTGGTAGTCTGCAGCGTCGGTTTGGCCGAGGAGCTGCAAGGCGGTGGGCCGGATTCTGCTTGTCGGTGCATGCGGACTGCAGGGAAGTAGCTTCTCTACTCCAATGGAGACTGTTGGTGGTTTTCAAAGTGCTGGTAGGCTACCCAAGACTTTGGTAGTTCTCTAGCTCGCAAGACAAGTCACTGTGTCGCAACTGTTGAGAGAGGGCTGAGGCTGGCATGGTTTTGTGCCAAAGTTCTGATGCAGTTCTCTCCAGGCAGTGAATCTTCTTCGTCCTTCTGTTGATCAGTCTAATCTAAGTTCTGGGGTTCAGAGGTGCCACCTAAAAACTCAATTTAGTGGCGTTTCCAGGGAGTGACAGTTAGTAGCCAATGTGCTAACTACCTTCAAGGTGTCCACACTCTCTATATGGCCACTCCCAGTGGGAAATGAGTATAACCCTGACCCTAGAAGGCTGATTCTGCCTAAAACAACATGGAGGAATCCGAAAAGTGGGGTCCACATCAGCTGGCCTGGCCTGCCCTAGGTGTGGTACTAGCAGAATGTGGGCACACCTCCTAATCTTACTAATTTTCTGACCTGTCTTGCTGCCAAAAAGTGGGCTCAGGACAGGGGGGGGCGGAACCTATACTATCTGGAGAGGCCTGGGTCGCATAACAAAAGCGGCAGGGCCTTTGTACCTTCCCGCCCTGGAATGCCCATCCTGCTTGGAGGAGGTGTGAACACCTCCGCTCAGAGCCAGCTTTGTTCCTGGCCTCCGAAAGTCAATGTTCTCACCTCAGGAGGTCAGAAACTGGTCTATGGTGGCTGGCTGGTCGAGACCAGTCAGTCAACACACTAGTAGACGGTAGGGTTTCAGGGGGCACCTCTAAGATGCCCTCTGGGTGCATTTATTAATAAATCCAGCACCGGCATCAGTGTGGGTTTATTAAGACGAGGTGTTTGATACCAAACACTTTGGGGTACAGTGAAGCCATCATGGAGCGGCGGAACTCATAATCATAAGTGTCCAGCCCATATGCTCATCATGGGTTCCCTGTACTCTCGTACTATCTAAGGGTGACCTTCACGGGGACACATCCACTCACGCAGATATGCCCACACATGGGTACTGTCGCGAAGCGCGAGTTCCATGCTACTGGAACCACAGTGTTTCCATAAAAAGAAAACTGGATACAGCGCTTTCTCAGGTGTCACACCTAAGATATGAAACTTTCTGACACCAGATGTTTGCCTAATTTGGTTAGGCACTGGAGCGAGCACTGGGCCAGGAAAGTCATAATTAAAAGAAGCCAAAAAATAAGCCAAAAATGAAATACAATTAAAATAAATACAGCTAGAATTACCAAATACCCCTATAGGTGCCAAAAGATAAACAGACTTCAGGAGCAGCAACCCAGTATGACTGGCCTGGCAGACAGTGGGCTTGAACGGGTGGCTTTGAGGTCTGTGAACGAGGCAGCAGGCACAAGGAGCTGGGTCGTGCAGCGGGGGAGAGGCGCAGAGACCGGGGTCGGAGGCCACTCTCCACAGAGGCGTGTGCCATTTCGACTCTTCAGTTTTCTCTGCACCAAGTCACGCAGGCTGCAATAGCAGTTTGCATGAGCTTGGTGAGGAGTCCCTTAGGGTGGCACAATTCGTGCTGCATCCCTTTGGGACCCTCTTTAGTTCCAAGGCCCTAGATACCAAGGGATACCACTTACTAGGGACTTCCAAGGATCCTAAAGGGATGCCAATTGTGGAACAATTGGGCAGTTTAGGGAAAGGACACTAGTGCTGGAAACCTGGTTAGAAGGAACCCAGCACACTCTTGGTTAAATTTGCACCAGATACCAGGCAAAAAGTGTTGGGGGGGGGGGAGGGGGAGGGGGCTTCTGCAACAAAACCCCACTTTACTACATTGATACATTCAGCAAGATGTTCAAGAAAGACCATATCTCAAGATGACTATATCCCCAGAGCTTAATCCTTTTTCCAGATACAAGCCAAAGATGAGTGTCCTATTTAGGCAGTGTGGTACTAGAAGCATACTTAAATAGATTTATGTGTGTAGGAAAGTAGGATCTGCTTTCATGGTTACCCCCACTTTTTGCTTGATATCAGTCTGTTTTTGACCTAGTCTGTTTGGGATCCTTCGAATCAGGACCCCAGTCACTTTGCTTCCTCCCTAAATTGACCGAAGTAAGTACTTGTGTACATCCACAATTGGCTACTGGTGTACCCTTGTAAGTCCCTAGAATATGGTACTAAGGTACCCAGGGCATAGGTACACCAGGGGTCTCCTATGGGCTGCAGCATTTATTGTGCCACCCATGGGAGTCCACTCAAACTGTGACTACAGGCCTGCCATTACAGCCTGTGTAAGTTGGTGCTTGAACCTCTCATGACAGATATAAGTTTCCTTATATCTGAGGCACTGCACTTAAAACCTATGTCACCCCTAAGGCAGGCTCTTCAGTCCTGAGGGCAAAGTACTTGGTTATAAGTGTGAGGGTACCTCTGCATGAGCAAGACACCCCTCCAAACCCTGGAGTCAATTATCCAGGCTTTGTAAGTGCAGTCAGCCATTTTAATACAGATAGTGGACATTAGTCCTCACGAGACGTCTAACTATAAAGTGGCTACACTGAATCCGGTCATGTTTGGTATCAAACATGTTGGTATCAAACATGTTAGTATCAACAGCGATTCCAATGTTGGAAGTATGATCCCATGTACTGGAGGGCTCCCTTGGGGTACCTCCTGGTTACAGCCTTTCAGGGTCTGACCGCAAGCTAGTGCTGCTACTGACAACAGAACTGATTCTGCACTCCTGCTGCTGAGCCAAGCTTGAGCAGGAGAACGTAGAACAGTAGGTATCCGGTCGCCGGGAGGTGTGACCACCTTCCTGACAGGACTTAGTGTATTTGGCTGGGTGCGCTTGCCAGAGCCACCAGACTGCTTTGAAGGGCACATAGGATGCCTTCCTTGCATACTCCAGTTTGAGACAGTTCAGGGAGCCCTTGGCTCCCACTCTGGTGTGAAACTGGACAAAGGACATGAAGGTGTCCTCCCCTCTGTCCTGCTCCTCCTATGGGAGTGACCCTTGAGTTGTTCCAACCCTTCAATTAGGGGACTGACCTCTGGGTGGGTCCTCAGTTTCGTGGTAGGACAAGACTTAAGACTGAAACCATGTCACTCTTCAACAGTTTGGACTCTTGGACTTCACAGGGAACCGAGACTGCATCTAGGAAGACTCCTGCTGCTCTTGTTCTCACTGTTCTGCAAGTAGTCTTTGTTGTCTGTGTCTGTGCTTCTTCCAGGATCTTCAACAGACCTGTGGGCATCAAGGGCACCCAAAGTAATTTACCCTGGAGTGAAGAAGTCACTCCCCTGTATCTGCAGGCACCACAACCAAGCAGACCGGTCTGCTGCTCCTGTGGTCCCAAGGACTTCCCAAGGCCCAGCAACTCAGGTGGTGGTTTTGCAACTCCCTCGAGGCAAGGCCTGGCCTGTCCTGTCTCCAATTTTGAGGCCAGTATCCCTCGTCGAACCACTGGAACTGAACCCCTGGACACCCTGTCGACCTAGCGTTGCCAAAGCTTGTTGGCTCTGTACTCCAGAAATCTACCAGCTACAAGAAACTCCAGCATTACTTCCTGTCAAGTACAGCGGCCTCACCACATCCTCTGCATTGTGGGCCTTCCTTCTTAATGAGCTGCTCGAGGTCCTCTTGCGACACCTGTGCCCTCAGCCTGTGGGACCTCCTTAGGGTCTGCTCCTGCTTCAGTGGGCTCCCCCGCTTGCAGGGGCCTGCTCTGACTCCCCTACTGATGATGAGTCCCTTGGACATTGCTGGTCCCAACGTTGCTCGTTCTTCACGCTCCACACCAGTTGCGGCTACCAAGGCTTGTTGGTGCTCCCGCTGGACACTGGCCTCCTAGTCACCAAAATCTGACATGCACGGCTCCTGGTCTTCCTCAGTGATGCCTGGTCCTCAAAGCGGCAGCGACAAAGTCACGTCAACCGTTTTGAACCGTCCGACATCGTGGGCATTGCTCTTCCATGCCTCCTGGTCACTCCTGTGTGGTATAGACTCTGTCCCATCTGCTTGCACATTCTTCACTTCCAGAATCCACCCTTGGATTTCATCGGACATCTTCACCTTCTTCTCCAGAGGCACTTTTCTTTAAGTCTTCCATTGTCATCTACGGAGGTTTCCAATGTCTCTTCACCCCTATGCACCTGGCTCCCCTCGTGTAGGTAACCTGCTCTATGGGGCATCCACAGATGGTGTGTCTCTCCAACCTTCTGTCCTCCAAGGGAATTCTTCGGGGTCCTCTGGGAAGGATCCTTCTTCTGCAAAATTGCAACTGCTACTTTGCCATTGACTTCCATTGGTCACGTGGCTGTGTTCTCACTCTGCACAAAGCCTCTGTGGGGTTCCTGGGTACTTACCTTGGGCGGTTCCTTGAGCCCCCGGCTCCTCTGGGTCTTCTGGTCGAAGTTCCATCCTCTTCTGCAGTTTGCATTCCATTTTCTTAATATATGGTTTGGTCTCCCCCTGCAGGTGTGTGGAATTTAATAAAATATATACTTGTCCATGGGGCAGGTTGCTTCATAAATCTTCTTCTTCCGTAACAAAATCCACTTGTCCCTTTCATGCCATGTAATGCGGCGACACATTATGGCAGCAATCTCATTATATACGAGCTCTGAAATAGTTTCTCTGATCATGCTAGGGCTCCTTTCATAGTAGGGTTTGAATACTAGCAATTCCCTTATGTTTCCACGTTTCCGCAGATCTACATACTGAGACTGAAGGTAATGGTAAGCAACAGTTCCTGGATTGGAATGCTCTTTTGAGTCTGTGCAAACCTACTAACTTGCATTCTTTAGGGTTATCACCAACTATTCTGTGATTGTTTCCCATACTGCGAAAGGTTGGAAATTTACTCCTGACAATGGCAGACCTAAAACTTCTTCCAGGGTTGGGAAAAAAGTGGTTGGAGAGAAAGTAAACTTGCAAATACTCAGATTTTTGCCAGGATATATACCAATGTGTTAGTGAGTGTTGTGCAATAAAGTATTTTAATATATACACTGTATGGGTCTCTTTTATTTAATGTGCATCCTTAGGTTAAACTGGTAAAGCAAGCCGCTTAACACTCCTTCAAGATAGGCTGCTCTCTATAGCTACCACTTTGAGAACTTTCCATGGTTATCAAAGACCACTAAAATCACCATAAGGTTTGCCTAGATAAGTGCACATTGCACCACTTAAGTGTGCACCATATACTAAGCCAGCCTCCTACAATGTAGCTTAAAGTTAGCCTAACAGTTTTGAAAGGGAATCAGAGAACAAACCTCTAACTACTCATTTTTATAACACAGTTTAAAAATGGAAGATAACATTTCTCTTGAATTTCTATTACTTCATCGCACCCCAACAACTAACATCTTCACCTTGTTTTAAGCCTGTGAACTATCTAATTTATTTTTCTTTTATTCATTATATTTATTGTGCGCACAAATAATCCTCGAAGGGATCTCTAGGTGCCATTGCAGCAGGGGACATACCAAAAGAAGAGGAGTTCGAGATTGAACAGCCAAGTTTTGAAAAGTTTTTTGAAGACCGTGAATTTGGGACAGGCGCGGATGGAGAAGGGTAGCTTGTTCCAGTGATGTGGAGCCAGGAATGCGAGAGAGCGGCTCCCAAATCTGGTCATTCGGATGCGCTTGGGGCGTAATAATAGTAGATCAGTATATCTAAGCTGACGAACAGGAATGTACAGTAGCAATTTGTTTTTAAGGTACCATGGTCCATTCCCGTGCAGAGTTTTGCAGGCTAGACAGAGAAGTTTGAAAAGTGCACGTTTTTTTTCAGTAACCAATGAAGGGAGAGCAGCGTACGTTCTGTTAGAGAGTGGGGGGGTGGGGGGGAGGCTCAAGATGAGGCGAGCAGCAGTGTTCTGTATCACCTGGAACCTGGCAAGCAGGCTTTCATTTATTCCCACCAGTAAGGCATTTCCGTAATCCATGCAGGTTATTATCAGAGCTTAGACTAGGGTTTTCCTGGCCTGTAGAGGGGTCTACTGAAAGACTTTTTTGAGCATGCGCATGAGGAAGAAGCCGGTTCCTGATGTACTTTTGACATGCTCACTCATGGAGAGATTATCAGCTAAGAGAAAAAATGAAAATATTTGTCATTCTTTCTCACCTAATCATAAGTCTCTATCTAAATGTTTTAGTATTGTTATTGTTAACAGCATCTAGATCCTAGGACACATCAATGTTATGTTATGTTATTAGAATTTATAGAGCGCACGATTACCTTACGGTGTCCTGGCGCTAAGCACTGATAGCCTACGCTAAAATAGTGTACTTGTTTTTCAAACTAGGACCTATGTTATGTCAGTGAAAGTAGTTGGTTTGTGGAAGATTCAAGGGGATGGAGATGAGAGAGGTTATTTGTTATGGTGGAGATAATCTATAGAGACTTTGGTTCCTAGCTTCATGTAAGGCAACATATTTTAGGCTTACAGTTAGCATTTTCCCAAATGCTCTTATTGTTGTTTCAGTGTTTACTTGTTTGATTCTTTCAGTTAATCCCATAAGAAACAAATTATCTTTAGCTCAAAATATTTTGAAGGACATAATTAATTTCCCCCATGTTATACAGAACCTACATTTAAATCTAAGTTCCTGAAGAGCACTGCTGGTCTTGAACTGCAAACATAACTCCCAATTCTCTTTACCCTTAACATTACTCCTTAACCCCACTCCTCATCCAGAAAGGGGCATGGATGGGTGTTTTCCTCAGATAATCCCTGATCCTCTTTAGCAAAACATGGTGGTCTACCTGCACTGATGAGTGGTCCTGGTGGCACCGTAGTTGCATTCAGCGCCTCTCATTACTTCCTTAGTTCTTGATCTCTTTTATCCCTACATCAAAGACCAATTTTTGATACTATGAACTATCATAACTCTTAAACTCTTTTTTCCTCATTAAAGATATTTAAATACCTACATCTAGGCTTGAACATGGAAATTGAAATCACGCCAACCATAAGGGTATTTAATCTACATGGTGCCAAAGTAATCTTTATGAACTCTTGTCTGAACCACAAATGTGTTTCACAAAATGCTAAGTTTGCCACAGAATAGAAGAGTATACCTGGGCTGTTTCTCTGACCTGCCAACTAAAAAGTATTTCACACTTTACAGCCTGAAATTGTTCAATTTTACACTCATATATGCAGGTTGTTATATTGCAGTCAATATCAGTAATGCATGCTGAGCTTACAATTCAATGCATTTCCTTAGAGCACTTGCCCTTAGAGTAAATGCTTTGCATTTATGAACTTTATATACAATTCTGAACATCTTATTTATATCGATGTATATCTTGCCTTCACAGCAGACAATTAGCTTTTGCATACCGTACACTTCACTGTAAATTGGCAGTCAAGGTGCTTATGCTGTATGAGTTTGGATCTACTTGTCCAGTGGACAAAGTAAATGTGAAAACCTGTTGTCCTTAACCCCAAACAATATGTTCTGGGACTCGGGTGATATGAATTTCACACCCTTGTCACTGCAACAACCTCAGTTGTATAGAAGGGTAACTCTCTTAACAGAGTGGATTGACCTAGACCTACAGAGGTTAAAGCCATTGTATACATATGGTTCAGAAGAATTAACACAGATAAAATTATTGTAACTCATAGACTGTTGTATGTGTTTCTGTCACTTCCAATAAAAATTGCTCACGTTAAGTTATGAAATATTCATAGGGCACTGCTAGATTTAATTTGGCAAGGGAAATGGAGTAAATTGACAAATCCTGAAAATGCCAAAACGTAAGGGGGCCTATCTGTCCAGACTTCAAAACATAATACTGATACAGCGGGTTACCAGCTAGCGATACTCACAAACCACATGCTCACCTGGGCCCATAAACACACAATTATGTAAGCTGGTAAGGTGCCACTGGGGTCCATTTGTGTGATATACTTTCAAGTTTAGTTTACCTTAACATTTTCTTTAACATCTTTCTAAATCAAAGTACTTTGCTCTGGTCAATGGACTGTTTAGTTAAGCTAGTGTAAGGTGAAATGACATAAATTTGATATTTAAAATAACCACAGACTCGGGAAGAGTTTAAATGTTTATCTAGTTAAATTAATGTGAGCCAAAGCAAAATACAATTCGTACACAGTCTTCTCCAAGGAAGGAAAATCAATCTATCAAATAAGTCAGTAAAATAATCTAAACGATATTATTGCAATGATAGTACCTGGAGAGGAAAAAAATAGAGAGAGCAGTACAATGATATACTAAACAGGATTATAATTACCTAGAATGGTGTGGAAACCAACCCCTTGGCCAAGAAGCTGGAAAGGTCCCCTGGGACAGCTCAGGTAACAAATGTTTCAGGGACAGGATAGATGACCACTTCTAGATCCGACGCCTGCGTCGCACCCCTCTCTGACACTATCTTTCTCATTGATTCTTCCGCGATCTTCTTCTAATTCTTTGCCTTATTTCCTTCTTCGATTCTTCCGCGATCTTCTTCTAATTAAATAGATTTTGGCTCCAAGTTCTGCAATTCGATTCTTCTTCAGTATTTCATCAGCTCTCGGACAGCATCCCGGTCTCTCAGCATCTCAGCAACACGAGCAGCAGCAGCCGCATCACCATCAGCATCTCCTTAACTAACTAACTAACTAACTAACTAACTATAACTAACTAACTAACTAACTAACTAACATACCTCAATTATACCTTTCTAATGGCATGTACCACCCCTAAATGTTTCAAATTTATGAAACTCCCAATTCTGATTGGGTAGGAAATGGGGGATGATCAACACACCATGCTAAGTTTTAACAATTTTCTAGTTCGTTACTTAGTGGTCCCGCCCCTTAATTTATTTCCCACCCGCATTTTACATCTTTATCAATAAAAAGAATACATTCAACAGTTGTCTTGTTCATCCTGCAGGATGTCCATCACTTTCCCAGGACATGTTGCTAACGCGGCCTTGGACACGATCCAAGCACATCCTCATGGCTTCTGTCTGGTAGTCACTGCGCTTGCGTGAGCAGTCACGTGAAATATAGACTTTGGCATCACTCTGAGGCCCAAATATGAACTAATAGAGAGGTCAAAAAGAAACATGTTAAAATCAAAATAAAATGAGGTCACTGTATACCACGTATCTCTACTCTAATCCCATTTACTTAAAATAAATCTCCCTGCATTAGCATTTAGTAAATAGCTTTGAGAGGATTGCTTCCAAGCAAGTCTCTTTTATATGAGTCCTTGCTCCGTCAATACTGAGTGATACAAATTGGAGATGCCAGAGAGAGTTTCTTAAGATTTTAGAGCAGATGCTGGGTACTCTTGACAGCGTAGACGTGGGCAGGTCATTTTGGGGAGTACTATGGCTGTTAAATTTGCGGAGGCCACAAAAAATATTTAGTAGCCAGATCACAAGTACGGCATTTGAAATATGGGAAGGTTACATTCGTTCACAGCCTGGAGATGTCTCCTTTAAAGCTAATGCCCATTCATGATAACAAAACTTTTTTCTGGCTTGTGTACACAAGGCCTAGTGAGCTTGCCCGGAAGAAGCATGTATGATCATAGTCAATCTGTAATACAAGAGTAAAATGAGATCTGTCGAAGGGTGCAAAAGCATTTTGGGTGACTGAGAAGGAATGCTTCATATATCAACAACTTTGGCACTGTACACTCAAATCCCCAGTACACTAGCATTCTCTAGAAAGAGAACGTAATTTGAGAAGCTAATAATTACATTAAATGAAAAAGAAATTATAAAGTGCACAAATACTCTAAGGCATCAAGGCCTTAAAATACCCAAAACCAACCCAACTGAGGAACCTAAAGTCAGAAATACCAGTGTAGCTAAAGTCTGCCCTAACAAGAGAAGAGTCACGTTTTCAGATTCTTCCTAAAAGGGAAATGGTTATCTAGTTCTGAAATTAAACGAAAAAGTGAATTCCAAAGTTTAGCTATGATGTAGAAAAGAGCCTACCTCCACATTTTGGCCAATGAAATCTAGGTACTAACAATAGTCTGCTCTGCAATGTGCACAAAGTCCTGGTAGGAAGGTACCACTGAAACTAAGCCTAGAAAATTGTTGCCCTGACTATGACAAGTTCGATGCGCAATACTCTGGGTTTTAAAAGAAATTCTCTTCCTCACGTGAAGCCAGGGCAATTTTTTTTAAGCGCCTCACTCCTTAGAAATGGATGGACAGGAAGAAATAAGTTGGGCTGCTGCACGTTGAATGTACTGTTTGCAATTTGGTTAAAGAGCCTAGATTGATGTTAAGATATAACACATTCCAATTATCCAACCTTGAAGAAGTCCCTGCCACAGTGACTGTTTTCCAAGCCACCTCTGGGATGAAAGGAAATTTTTCTCCAGAGATCGAATGATGTTAAAGCAGGAATAAACAGTCTGGTTTACTATTGTATGAAAAGCAAGATTTTAAGCAATCATTATCCTGCAGATTTCAGCCGACTTGGCTGGAGCAGGAGGAAAGCCGAAAGGACGGTTACCAGTTGTTAGGCCAAATAGAGTGATGACATCCGAAAATGAGGACCTCTGTTTTATCAGCATTTAATTTAAAAAAATCATTCATCTAATTGCTGATAGCCAGCATACAGTTCTTAAAAAGTTTGAGCAATTACATGGGTATCACCTGTCACCGTTACAATGATCTGAGTATCATCAGTGTAAGACTATGCTAAAACCAATAGACTGAATAAGCTGGCTAAGACATACAAATTAAATAATGTTGAATTAAGAGACGAACCCTGTGGCACCCCACAAGGTAAAGGAAAGGTTTAGATGTGAACTGTCCACATTTAAAAGACTGGGTCCTTTCAGATAAAAGGAACAGAGTAGACTGAGGGCTTTGCCTTTAATCCCAGGCTGAGAAATTCAGGATATCAGAAGTGAAGGGGATATACTATAAAAGGCTGTGGACAAATCTTACATAATAAGTAGTGGAGCATGTTCCGTAACTACAATTGATCGAATATCCGACTGCTGAGTCATGGCAGACTCTACTGTACCCACTTCTGAAGCAAGTTTGAGCAGGATCCACCAGATCATAACTATCAATCACAGCCATCAAGTCTTGATTCATGTGTTTTTCAAGAACTGAAGCAGGAAACGGCAACAGAGATACATGCAAAAAAATTTAAAATCTTTAGAGTCAAAATTTGCTTTTTTAATCAAAGGTTTACCATTGCTTTCTTCCTGGCCTTAGGAAAGCAGCAAGATGCAATCACAAAATTGAGTATCCACTTTAACTGGGTTGACACCACATCCAAGACCAGATGTAGACTTTTCAGTAGGTCCAGATCTAAAGGGGATCTAGACTTAATATTCATCATACATGCCTTCACTTGGGAGATAAAAAGCAAGGAAAAATAGGACATAATTATGGTATCTGTCGCCTCAAAGGAATTTTGAGTAATCTCTTTTGCGAGAGGGATAGACATCGTTGAAAGCGGAGACAAAGTAGTAGTATTACCCTCCACCGAGGGATTAGAAATGGTCTCTAGCTCACAAATTCTTGAGTATTAGAATTCTGAAAAGAGGCTATAAATCTTAGTTTGAAAGATCATCGCAGAATGATTGTGATACATCCGTGTTTACTGCATTTTTAGAGCCAGAATGCAAACCAACTATTTTAATAAATTTCTTTTCTGGATTTTGGGTGTTAGTAATCTGAGAAATACAAATTTGTGATTTTTCCTCAAAAATAGCATGTTTATAATCGCAGATTGTAAGTCACTTTTTCCTGTGGGTCATATGCAGAACACCATTTTCGTTCTTGACCGTGACACAATTGTCTCAGCAGTCTAAGATTGTCCGGTAACCATGGAGCCGATGGTTTAGACTGTTGTTTCACCTCCATTTTAAATGGAGCAACTATAGCAGAGAACTTCGTGAGCCAGTCCTGGTAATTTGCTGCGTCTACATCGGAATTGTGATGAGAAATACAAGATATGGAGCTCAATACTTGATTAACCGTGTTTGCGTCGTCATTTTTCCAATCGCGGATTGTAACCATGAAGGAAGAAGCCCTGTAAGAGTTTTTCAGTGAAGGCAAATTTAGACAAAAACAAATAGCAATATGATCAGACCAGAAAAGAGGAAGCCTTTTACCGGCTTCAAGTAGAAGATTATTAGTGAAAATGCTGTCCAGAGTGTGACCAGCTGGATGAGTAGGTGAATTTAAGTATCCCTCTAGTAATCAATCCATCTTCCTTTCACATATTATAGTAGTGTCTTGAGCCAAGGGGTTACTTGTGCGTGGCTCTTATACTTTCCACACAAAATGGTGCTTATCCGCTTAGATGTTGGAAAGCACACAAATGCAGTAACAGCCTTTCAGTTGCACTGAGAGTGAACCATGCAAGGTTATTTACAAACAGGTATACAACTACTGGGAAATATAAAATACTGTGTTAATGTGAGCAACAAAACGGTGACAACTGACCATGTGTGATTTGTAATTCTGCATGAAGCTGCGAGGCTCATGTCCGTAATGGAAAGGTTTGTTTTCTGATCCTTAACCTTCTGTCATGCACCTCAATGCACAATCGGTGACCATCGTAACATACAATGAGGCCTGTGTTATTTGCAATGTTATCTTAACAAATAGGAAACAAGCATTGGCATAGCCAATAGGTCTCTCTTTTGGGACCTTATAAGTATTTAGTTATGCAGCACACTATCCTTGGTGCAACAAAAACTGTTGCATGGCAAAACACTTAAAAGGTCCCAAAGGCGAGACCTATTGGCTATGCCAATGCTTGTTGCTGTTTTTGTGGTTCTGCAATACATAGGGATGTTATTTGTCACAGTTTACAGTTTAGATTAGATCATTAATGACACTATTATTCATAGGATGACGATGTCTCTAGTGACAACTCCTTGCTGCCCAGGTCGTGCCGAGGGGTTCCTTTTCCGGTGGTTCTGCTGTCCTGATCGAGCCAAAGGTCCTGCTGCAGTTGTCTCCTCCCTTTGTGTGTGTCGTTGTGGTTGTGTGTGTCGTTGTGGTTGTGTGTCGTTGTGGTTGTGTGTGTCGTTGTGGTTGTGTGTGTCGTCGTGGTTGTGTGTGGTTGTGTGTGTGTGGTTGTGTGTGGTTGTGTGTGTGTGTGGTTGTGTGTGTGTGTGGTTGTATGTGTTGTGGTTGAGTGTGTGTTTGTGTGTTCGTGTGTGTGGTTGTGTGTGTCCGTGTGTGTCCATGTGTGTGTGGTTGTGTGTGTGTGTGGTCGTACGTGTGGTTGTGTGTGTGTGTGTGGTCGTATGTGTGGTTGTGTGTGTGTGTGGTTGTGTGTGTGTGGTTGTGTGCTTGGTTGTGGCTGGTTGTGGGTGTGGGTGTGGTTGTGTGTGGTTGTGTGTGGTTGTGTATGTGTGTGGGTGTGTGTGGGTGGTTGTGTGTGGGGGGGTGTGGTTGTATGTATGTGTGTGGTTGTGTGAAGGGCATAGAACAATCCGAATGACCTATTTGTCAGATATGATGGACTGACACCCATTAGGAAAATGTCTGACCATGCCTTGGTTATATGCCGCTATGGGCAAACTAAAATAGTTTAGGGGTGATGCTGGAGGGGACTGGGAAGATCTGTGCTCCGGTGACATGCCTGCCTGATCCCAGTTTGAAGCCATGAAAGGGCTGAGGTTCCTGCACCGTTTCTATACGTCAAACCTTTGGAGTATCCCCAGAAAAGTCTCACGAAACACAGCACTGCACCCGTTTGAGTAAAATAATGTATTCGGGGTGTATATGAACAGTGGCTTCTTTATAAGAACTTCACGAACAAGTTTGTCCAGAAAGCTAATAGTATAAGCCCTGGTACCCCAAAAATTCAATTTTTTTTTTCTTCACTTTTTCATGTTTATCAATAAGTGCCCATGAGGCCATCTTCCATTTACTGGTAACGGCTTAGATTGGACATAGGGGTCATCGTTATGTTAAAGAGGGCCTAAACAGTTATATTTGCGCATATGGGTCATTGTAATGTTAAAGATAAACACTGAAAGATGTCCGAAACAGTCGAATTTGCATATAGGGGTCATCGCTATGTTAAAGTAATACACTCAAAGATGGCAGAAATAGTAAAATTTGCGTGTATACACGCGTTCAAAAAGGGTAACGTTTTTTCTTTTTGAAAGAAACAAATTTAAAAACAAAAAAGTTGAGATGTGCCCTTTGACCTGAGGTAGCGGAAGTATAAGAAGCCCGTAGGTCAAGTGCGATTTAGACCCGATCGGGAAAGAAATGGTACGGACGTAAGAAAACGCCAGCTTTCACAAAGTAAATAATGGGAAAAACTTCGGCGAGTCAGCGGGTTATAAGTTAGGCATTGGTTATAAGCTTATCTTGTAGAAAGAGGCACGTTGGGATTGGGTACTCCGGCTAAATAACAGGAAGTAAATACACACCGGTTAGACAGCGCGCATGCGCTGCTCGGAGACACTTTAGTAGGTGAGTGTTCAAATTGCTGCTGAAGGCTGGCGGTTCACGCGTGCACCCTCGCGTGAACGCAAGCTTGTCGCCAGCCAGCAGCACTTTGAAAACTCACCTCCTAAAGTCTCTCCGAGCAGCGCATGCGCGCTGACTCAGCGAGCCCTAAAAACTGTTGATAGAGATGCTACAGATAAGGTGGCTCTTTCAGACATTAAAGCAACAACAATATATTTAGAATAGTTTTATAAGAATACCCACTTCGTAAAACAGCATTTTGGCCTTTCATGTGCCTAATGAGAAAGCCCAGTAACAAGAAACCTAGAAAAAAGAAAGCTTCCATTTTCACATCTACTATAAAATATGTGACAAAACCAGAAAAAATAGAGCGCTTTCTCCATTCCATTTTGGAACCTAAACGTCAAAGCCACTAAACGACGACCTACAGTTTCCCCGTTCATCGCTCTGTGGAAAAATACATTAATTCCCCACCCGCGTGAAACTTCACATCAAGTTTGCACATAAATATGGTATGTATATGCCACAGAGACCTCAACCAATATGAATGGAAAACGCACTGTTTAAAAGGGGCACCTCAGATCCAATGTAAACATTGTGTGAATTGATAATCAGCCACAGCGCTGGGGCCAAAGTCATGGGACCGATTATCATTTCGTCCACTGTTGTTTTTGGCTTGCTGTTCCCCCTATTACGGGCTGCATTTTTTAGGCATTTGCAGTTCAGGGTTGTCTGGCATGCACGCCCACTTTTTATGTGCGGTCTTCATTTCAGGCAGCGCTGCCTTTCAGCAGAGAAAGGGGCTTCTCCACCCTTCAGCACCACAAATGACGGACTATATATATTTTTTTTATGACAACACTGATTGAGCTGAGGACTTGTCCAAACGCCTTCGCGTGTGGAAAGGGCTAAGATGTTTTAAAGGCACAACCGAAGTCTGACCCTGAAATTCTTACTTCTTCCTAAAGATGAAATGCAGTGGAGCTAAACCTGCTTTCTCCTACAAAATAACTCGCTCATCTAGATAAAATAAAGCGCGCTAATAATAGTTTTCCAGTATTGTGCCGCTCAGAGGCTGTACTTACTTCGATAGAAAAGACAATCCCCACTAAAAATAGATTTGCGGCCAGTCAGCATCTTTGTGTGCTCAATTTTAATTTCCATTGTAATTGCATCGCTGTCCTTGGGGTCTACACTTGCATTACTGAAGTGTCCCGCCTGACAAGAACGGAAGGGTGGCCTTGGCTTTGTGCAACCTTCCTTTCATTGACATAAAAATAGTTCCCTTCGCTTCCTTACTATTAAGCTTGTTCAGTGCATGATTCTTAGTGATGGAGAGCAGTGAAATTGCGTTACCACACCAATGTTATTTCAAAATTCTATCTTGGTTTCTTATTACAAATACAGGAATGCTTTGTTATAATATTGCTATTATTTGAGCGCAATAAACTAAATAAAATTCCTGGCACAAAATAATCTATCTATTTACAAGTAATGTATGTCTGTAGATACTCAGTTGTTTTCCAAAATAAACAGAGGAATGGGAGGTCCTTCGCATCACCCAACCCGAGCCCTTCTTGTTCCTCGTCTGGGTCTTCCCATTTGTGCTTCCGGAGGGGTAACGATTCAGAGTATAGGAGGAGTGTTCACTAGCCCTCTCTACAGTTAACAGTCCCACCCACTCTCCCAGCCACGCCCACTTCCTGAGGCCACGCCCACTCCAATTTCAAATCCTTCTTAATCGCGCAGAACCGCGAGCGCGCTAAAGATAGTATTACCACTCCTGAGGCGGAAGCCGGGAGAGTTTGTTGCACATTTAGTCTTGTTTTTAGCCTTGCAATTGTTACTGCTTGAAAGCTGCTGAATCGCCCCTGCACAGCGGATCCTAGCGCTGTGACGGGAAGGTGACAACATCGACGCCATCGCGCGCCAAACCTCGGGGCCACGCCCACTTCCTGAGGCCACGCCTCCCCTCCCCCTTCATCAATGTGCCTTCCCCGGACGCGCAGCGGACGTGCGCAGCGGGCGCGCCGTATGCGCGCCGATGGCGCGCCAAAGGGAAGCCCGTCTGCGCCCGTCCGCGCCAGGTCGGGCCTAGGGCCCTCCTCCCCAGGAGCCCACGTTTGTGGACAAAGGGTGTACTCGTCTCATCTACTAATGTCCATGCGACCGCCTGTTAAGCAACACTGCAAGACCCTACCAAATGACAGGTGTGACACCATCTCATGTTCTAACTGCAATTTCCAACTCGATGTCCCCAAGCTTTGTAGGCCCACCTCCCAAGGTCACAAGCCGACACATACTTGGCGCCTTGGAAGCCTAAACTGTAGATCCCTTGGTAAACATAAAAGAAATATATACGATCTACTATCCGACAATTTACTGGATGCCTTATTCCTCACTGAGACGTGGCTTCACGCCAGCTCAGGCCCAGATATAGCTGAAGCTCTTCCGCCAAACTATGCGATAGTCAGACAAGATCGTACCACCGGAGTAGGGGGCGGCATAGCAGTCATTTTCAAAAAATCACTGCATTGTACCTTGGAACATGTCTCTTTAAATGCCTGTGAGATAGCCCTCTTTAAACTTTTACTCCATCCGAAATTCTCTTTCATAGGTCTCTTGATTTACCGACCACCTGGCCCGTTGAATTCTTGGGTCACGCAACTGGTGGACTGGATTGCCTCGGTCAGGTTAAATTATAGCAACCTATCTATTATTGGTGACCTGAACATACACTTAGATGACCATAAGAACAAATTTGCCACAAATCTAATTCATGATGTGGCTGCCATGAATCTTACTTTGTGGAATTCGGGAGCTACGCACAAAGGCGGCCATTTACTGGATCCAATTTTTTCCAGTTTTCCCCTGTCACTTAGCCATCCAGCCACGCCCTTACAGTGGTCAGACCACTTTCTCATTTACTTTAGTGTGTCTAACCATCTGACTTTCAGATCCTCCGGCTTGACAGGGCAGTCCGGCAAAAGAAACTGGAAGAGACTAGACATAACTTACTTCATGTCTGTATTAAACTCTGCCCCTCTAGATGAATTCTTTAATACTGAAGATATTGAGATTGTTGCCTCTAATATAAACAATTGGCTATTAGGAGCTCTAAACATCTGTCTCCCGTTGGCACGTAATAAATTTGCATCCCACAATGCTCCTGCGCCCTGGTACAACGAGGAATTGAAGGCAGCCAAATCCAAGTGTAAACGCTTGGAACGTCTTTGGAGGAAGGACTACTCCCCTGCAGCCTGCCTGACTTACCGAAAAGAACTTAAGCTCTATCACAAAGCATGTTCCATGGCCAGAGCTAATTACGTGGCGAAATCAATTTCAGATGCCACAAATAAATCCAAAATTTTGTTTAATCTTGTAAAAGATTTAGCAGGCTCAAACACTGCAGCCAAACCTCTTCCACTGAATTATGTTCAATGCGAAGAACTGGCGCGCTTCTTCACAGATAAGATCGACATAATTCACCAGGACATAGTAAAGCAACACCAGACACAAACAGCGACAGATCGGGACCTCGTCCCGAAGATGATCACCTTCTCCCCTGCATCATATCTGTCCTACGAGCCACTTACAGTATGGCCCGAGATAAATCTTCAGGGTCTCCAAGACATTTTAGGGAAAGTTAAATCTGGCTCTCCCAATGACCCCCTCCCAATCTCTGTACTTAGACTTCTCGACATCCCACAACTCTCTATTATCTGCCAAGCCTTAAATTTATCTCTCACAACAGCTAAGGTTCCAGCCATGTGGAAACATGCCATGGTCTCACCTCTTCTTAAGAAACCATCGGCAGATCCAAAAATCCTGGCAAATTTCCGCCCAATATCTCTCTTACCTGCTTTCTCCAAAGTTATGGAGAAACATGTTCATGGACATCTCGCTAGTTTCTCAGAGGCGAATAACATACTTCATCCCTCCCAATCGGGCTTTCGCCCTGGTTTTTCAACAGAGACCACACTGCTGGGTGTGACGGAAAATCTTCGCCTCCTAGTTGACAGAGGTGAGACCGCCGCACTGATCCTACTCGACCTCAGTGCAGCGTTCGATACTATCTCCCATGACACTCTGTTAAACTCACTTTCCACTTTAGGTATCAGGGGCACAGCATTGGACTGGATATCATCTTTCCTAACTCTTAGGACTTTCCAAATCACCTCCAGTAATGCGACCTCGAATGTCCACCTATCTCCTCACGGTGTCCCCCAAGGTTCGGTATTAAGCCCTCTGCTCTTCAACCTATATGTCACTCCGCTTGCTCAGATCGCTGAAGCAGCAGGTCTAAACATGTTTACCTATGCCGATGATTCACAGATTATTTTCTCACTCTCCAATGGTGACCATGACTCCCCCTCCCTTTTGAAGTCTGGTCTTAGGAACATCTCCACCTGGATGAGCAAAAATATGCTCAAACTCAACGGTAGCAAAACGGAGGTTGTAATCGTGGGCCCAAATCTCAAACCCTTTGGAACCCAAGACACTGGCCATCCGAAATGGGTTCCCTACCCATTCCTTCACAAAAAGTTCGCAATCTAGGCATTATCATTGACAACGGCCTAACCATGGAGCCCCAGGTTACTAACCTAACATCCACCTGTTTTACCATCCTGAGGTGGCTCAGGAAAATCATCTGGATGCTACCGGACGACACCCAAAAGTCTGTGGTCAATGCACTAATCACCTCCCGTTTAGACTACGGAAATGTTCTCTACCTGGGGTCCTCACAGGGAACCATGCGCCGCCTACAATTGGCGCAGAATGCTGCGGCAAGGTTGCTCTGCAAATGCAACAGAAGGGAACATATGTCCGGATATCTTAAGGCACTCCACTGGCTACCGATCGGAAAAAGGGTCAAATTTAAAACACTCAGCCTTCTGCACAGAATCAAATGGGGCAATGCCCCTAGTTATCTGCAAAACCTTGTGCGAACCTACATTCCGGCTCGCTGTCTGAGATCATCAAACCAAGGTCTTTTCTGTGTACCTAAAGTTCGCTTAGCAAGGATGGGGGGCAGATCTTTTTCCCTATTGGGTCCTAAGCTTTGGAATTCCCTTCCTCAGCACTTACGTTTGGAAACCAACTATACGCGCTTTCGCAAAGCCATCAAAACCTGGCTCTTTTGCCAGTAATCTGCTCCAACCTCTCCTCTAAGTTTCTAGTTTCCTCAAGTGGTCCATATCTTTAGCGCCGGGAAACCCTTTTTGGGTAGCTGTCGCGCTTTATAAACTTATATAATAAATAAATAAATAATAAATAATAAAGATGGGAATGAGAGTTGGGGGTTGTAAAGAGAATGGTGTGGGAAATTTTCAGCGCTCCCCTTCTCACTTTATTCGCTGATCCTCTGGGGGGGGGAGAGAGTGAGAGAGAGAGAACATGTTTGTGTGTGACTTACATGTGCCAGTGAGAAACAGAAGAGAGAAATTGAGATCGCAACCAAATAGGCACTGGGATGACATTGATATGAGAGGGCTATCTTAGACTCAAACAGAAGTGAGTGAAAGAAGGAGCTAAGCACGAGACACAGAATTGAGGAGTGTCAGAGTCACATAGGTAATTGGGAGAATCCACAAACACCAAAGATAGGGTAAGATACAGAAACAGAAAGAAAGGCAGGGTGAGGCAGAGTCAGAGTGATTGACGTCCCTGAGAAAGAGAGGCAAAAAGTGAAAAAATGCCTGCACATATTGAGGTGAGAGAGAGAGAGAGCTCTGTGATATAGAACTGAGAGAGACTTGAAACAGAAATGAGAAACAGCAAGAGGTGGCAAAGAAAGAACACTGAAAGATAGACCCATAATGTAGAAGCAAAAAAGACATATAATGCAAATTGGAGGCAGAGTTTCTTTAGGAACAGAGGAATGTGAGAGAAACATCCCACAGATGCAAACATCAGTAAGGAAAGAGCAACAGAGAGAGATCTTGGAGGCACTAAGATCAAAGAGAAACAAGCGTGAGCATAAGAGTAACAAAAGAATGACGAGGGAGTCGGAGAAGGGAGGGTGTAGGAGAGAGGATTAAAAAAAAATGACATCGCGCAGCAATGAGAGGCGGAGCGAGTTTTCAAAGTGCTGCTGAAGGCTGGCGGTTCGCGCGTGCACGCTCGCGTGCACGCTCGCGTGTACGCTCGCGTGTACACAAGCACTAGGCCAGCCAGCAGCACTTTGAAAACTCACCTACAAAATGTCTCTCCGACCAGCGCATGCGCGCTGACTCAGCGAGACCTAAAAAGACATAGCACGCACACTACTGCTGTGGGGGTGGTCAACTTACTGAAATGATATTGAAGCACCCTCCATTGGTGTAAAGACTGAGCATTCTCCAGCACACAATAGATGGCATAAAGAACATGAGTGGGAGATTCACATTAGATCATTGAAGTGGTCCACGGTTGAGGTAATAACTCTGGCCCCTTGGTATCATTTTGATGTGTTTAAGGAAGAAGTTCATTATCCCTGTCTGTGCCTCTGCTTGTCAAAGTTTGAAAAATATAAACTATTGCCATTGAGTCCAGAAAACCATGTGTGTCCCGTAGTGCCTAATTTGTCACAGTGAATGTGATTCCAGGAATCTGTTACTTTTGTCTCAAAATCCCAAAAAAGTCATACAGCTTCATTGATTCCTATGAAATATTCCACTGAATTTGATCAATATGGCCAAATTTTGGTGGTTTCATGTTCTTTTTACACGCCCAGTGTGCTGGACGCCCTCTCCTGATTGGCTGCTCAGTGGCCCTGAATGACGTGGGGGTCTTTTATAAAGCAACTGTTTCTGCCCGTAAGGCGGGAACACTTTTGGGAAAAATGTATGCAGGGCGAGCAGTCCTGAATCTAGATGGCATGATCCAAAGCCTTTGTAGTGGGGGGTTGTTTCTGAAATACATAATCTAATACCATGCACTCCTAGATAGTTTTCTACCTATGCATCTGGGACATTGTTTACATTTTCCTGCAGGTTTTCTCTATGCCTTGCAGGAAAAAAAAAAACATTGACGGTCTGCCCAAAATAGTGTGTGCCTTCTGATGTTCTCACATTAGCAGCTTTGTGGTAGAAGGAATGCCCCTCAATTGTTTCAGCCAGCAGAGCTTTCTGTTTCTCTGCCACTATTAGATAGCTAGTATTCCCACCCCTTCTCTCCCCCTCCTCTAACTGAGGCCGGGGAACCTCCAATGTGGTGGGGTGGGTTGGATCAAAAGCTAATTTACACTGGTTCTGCATTTCAACCAAACTCCAAATGACCCTCATAGTTCTAAATATTTAAGAGACCTGGTAGCAATATTTTTCATGCAAATCAATTTGAATAACAATGCTAAGTTGCCTAAATGTGTGGCATCTGCCTAGACAAAAGAACATTTTGGCTTGTTGCTTGGAATCAGACTGACAAATTGCTGGAGAAATCAATCTTCAATGTGTATAAACAGAGTAACAATGCTAAGTTGCCTAAATGTGTGGCATCTGCCTAGACAAAAGAACATTTTGGCTTGTTGCTTGGAATCAGACTGACAAATTGCTGGAGAAATCAATCTTCAATGTGTATAAACAGAGTATCAGGCCATGTATGGGAATTCCTTTTCATAAGATTCAATTTCTACACTTGACTGACCTGTTTATAGAACATTCCTACCTTGCATACAGCAACTCATGCAAGCACATATACAAATCATATATTCCAAAAATCTTGCACAGCAACAGACTCAAACATTCCACCCCACATATCCACCAACCATTCACCAATAATAACCAGCTACTTCTCAGAACCAAGCCTTCTATGTTCAGCAGCTGTGGAGTGACTAGCAAAGCAACCATCTTGAATCAAACATACTGAAGTAGTTGACATTCAGAAGGAACATACTCCTCTGCAGATACTAGCTTGCATGTGAATGATACATTGAATGTAGTTAAGAATTGACGGTGCTGCATTTTGTTTTCAAATTTTGGATTGCAGCCTGACCATATCTGCTTTCATTGACCTCTTGACAGCTAAGAATGAGGTGACTAAACAATTATTTGTGTAAGTATTTTGCTTTGTAGAACTGTTTGTTGGGAAATTTTAGGCTTAACTTGCCCCTTGTGTTTCTCTTTGCTTTGCAGAATTGGGTAAAATCACAGATTTTAAAGACAATGACCTGGGCTCTCGCTGCCGGAGACAGGCAGCATCCAAAGCTTTATCTGATCAGGGGAAGATATTAATAGATGTCATTGATGACGAGGACTCGGTTAACGACTGCATGCCAGATTTGACCTCCGGTAACTAAAGTGTTCATTGGTTTTGCAATGCTCTGTGTTTTACACTGGTCAAGAAGCTTTACTGGAAAAGCATTCAACTGTAGAAAAAGTAAGGTCACTAATCCGAAACAAATAGGCCAGTTGAATACAATTGTATAAGTTCAGCCGCTTTGTACAATATGCCATGTCTGGTGCTTTGGGGTTGATCAACATTGGTTTTGTACAGTTATAGTTTATCCTCCATCAAGACTTTTTCCTTCTTGTTTAAGGTTGATTGATGGTTTCATTATAAACCTCTTTTCCTGCTTGGTTATAACTCTCTTTTAGAGAAATACCAGTCGGTCTTCCTTTGCTACATTAAGGTATACTTCTACTCCCTACTGATAAAGGACTAAACCCAGAAACACCAGTGTAGAGATAACAGCACTACCTGCACCAACTTTGGTGAAAAACGACAGCAACTTTGAAGTAAGCATACTGCATTTACTAGAATCAATGGGTGAACTGTGCTGGGATGAGAGGCAGTTTGCTCCCTCTCCCTTGTGTTTAACAGGCTTCCTTGAGCCAACAAACTGAAAAGCTCCCATGGGTTGCACATGTGGCGTTCTACTGTGACTTATGAAGACTTGGGCAGCATTTCCGCAACCCCAGATGACTTTACTATGCTTTTTATTACTTCTACTCTCTACTGATGATGGGCTAAACCCAGAAGCATGTTTCTAAAGATAACAGCACTACCTGCACCAACTTTGGTGAAAAACTACATTACTAGAATGCGATGAGGAGAACTGTGCTGGGATGAGAGGCAGTGTGCTGCCTCCCCCTTGTATAGTAAATTATATTGTTGATAAAGTTAGCAAGATGTTCAAAAAGACCATATCTCAAGATGGTGATATACCCAGAGCTTAATCCATTTTCCAGTTACAAGCCAAAGATGAATGTCCTGTTTAAGCAGTGTGGTACTAGCATACTTAAATGGATATATGTAGCCTAAAGTTATCCAAACCGTATTAAAAGGTAATCGCAATTTTAAAATGGACGATAAAATAAGTCTTGAATTTATATTCCTATATTGAACCTTAAAAACGACCCACTGCGCCTAGTTTTAAGCCTGGGAATGGTCCAGTGGAAAAGCTGACAATTTTGTCATTCTTTCCCTCCTAATCATAAGTCTAATTTGTATTCTTTACATTTTTTTAGGTCGAGCCTAGACAGCGCTTGCGCTGTCTGGAAGATCTGTTGTATGCACTTTTTGGGCTCTGGAGATCAGCCCCAGGACTTGTCTGCTTCCACTTTTGCTTAGGGACTATTTTTTTTTCAACTGCCTCTATTTAACTGTCTTGATAAAAAACGACCAGTAGAGGTCAGTAAAATACCGGAATTGCTTTCTGCTTAGGGACTTTCCTTATTTATTTTTCCGGCAACTGCCTCTATTTAACTTTCATGATAGAAAACGACCAGCAGAGGTCAGTAAAAGACCAGAATCACTTTAGCATTCCCTAAATTCCAGGCCATAGAAACTAGTCTTCCACAATCACCCGTAGACAATAATATTTTTTTCAAATCTTGTATTTTCAGTGATAAGAACACCAAAGGCCCCAATTTTATATTAAAAACAGAGCTTCTGACTATACTATTTCCCGCTGATAGGCAGTATTTCTCTCCATGTGTTCCCATACCTGGCGTGTTCCGCAGTTGGTGCTTACTTTCCCTCCATGTTAAAGAACAGTTGATGTTTCAGCACCCAGGCTAATGTGCTGCATAGCAAAATACATATGAGGTCCCAAAGGCGAGACCGATTGCATTGCAAGTGCTTGTTAATATTGTCATTGTTAAGAGTATGTAGATTCTAGAACACCTCAATGGTCTTTTTTTCTCTCAAATTAGTACCCACCTTATGTCCGTGAAAATAGTTGGATCCTGGAGGATTGAAGTTAATGGAGACAAGAAATAGATTTGTTATGATAGAGATTGGTTATAAAAGACCTAGGTTCCAAGGAGAGTTCAAGATTCAAATATTTTAGGAGTACATTTAGCATTTTTCTATATGCCCTTATTGTTCTCTTGATGTTTATTTGTTTGATTATTTCAGTTTCTCCCATAACAAAGAATGTACGTTTAGCTCAAATTATTTTAAAGGACATGATTGATTTCCTCATGCTATACAGAACCTAGATTTAGAGTTGAGTCCCTGAAAAGCACTGCTGGTATCCCAACGCAAGCATAACTTCCAATTCTCCTTACTCCTTAAAATCATCCCTTAACACCACTGTCCGCCCAAAATAGGCAGAGAGTTATACTCCCTGAGTCTCTGCAGCAAAACATGGTGGTCCACCTAGGCTGATGTGTGGTGATGGTGGCACCTTAGTTTCATTCAGCGCCTCTGATCACTTCCTCTGTTCTTAATCTCTTTTATCCTTCCATCAATGACCAATGTGTAGTCTTATGAACCACCATAATTCCTAAACTCTGTTTTCCTCATGAAAGATATTTATATATAACTACCTTTAGGCTTGAACATGAAATTAAAATCACACCAACCATAAGGTCACTTAATCTACATGGATGCTCAAGTAATCATTAAGAACTCCGGTCAGACCCACAAGTGTGTTTCTAGAAATGCTATGTAGTTTTGCAATGAAATAGAACAGTACACATCGGGTGTTTCTCTGCCCTGCCTACCAAAATGTATTTAACACTTTACAGTCTCAAATTTGTTATATTGTAATCACGGTCAGTGATGCATGCTGAGCTTATAGTTTAATGCTTTTGCTTAGAGCACTTGTCTTTGTAATAAAATCTTAGTATTTATGAACCACAACTACAATTTCCTAACTGTGCCTAATCAAAATTAATGTGTCCTTCTGTATCGAAACTCGTGCTCATGTAAAGCGCTCGGATACCCGATTTCCTCGGGTCTAGTTTGCGCTATATAAAATTCTGAGGGGGGGGGGGGATTCTGAACATCTTATTTCTATTGCTTTATACCTTGCCTTATCAGTAGACAGTTCTCTTCTTTTATATCGAACCGGAGGTGGCGAGCCAACGATTAATGGGGAGAGTCGGCCCTAAGCCAAGTCAAGGGGTTGCCTCCTATGTTTCTGTGCCTGAGCCGAGCCTTGAAAATGTTTGCTATGTAATCATAGACCAAACATCACGTAAAATATGATTGTCTCTTCAAAATTCAAAAAGTTTATTTCTTTTATGTGTGGGAGCTTTGACATTAATCCACCACATTATAGCACTAAACTGAGAAGTACTTTATCAAAAGTGATAAATTATAAACATGAACCTTTAGTAAACTAAGGCATGCAATTGCCATGTTAACCCTGTACTAGCCCAAATTAATACAGAGTGAAATTTCTTATGTTAAGGCTTTATTTTTGTTATCTCTTTGTGCACCTTTCAGCAGTTTGTACATAGCGAGAACTCAACCCAAAGGTATTGGAGAGCTTTACGTAAGCACCTGTTAAATAACCAAAGGTCACCATTCATTGTTGATGAGGAAATGAAGTGATTTTCCCAGAATCACAGGATGTTGAGCTGACACTCATTCTCGCACTGGGTTCCTCTGGTCCAAAGTCCGCAACTCTGTCCCTAACACATCCAGGGTACGGAGTGGGAAGCAAGCAGAAGCCACATGACAGCTTTGGTCGTTATGGGTTCCAACAGGACCGCGAGCTGAGCCAGAGTCGTGCTTCTGGCTCGAGCTTTTAGTAGCTCGCCCACCTCTATATCATACTGTACACTGTAAATTGGCAGTCAAGTGTTTTTTGATGCATGAGGTTGGGTCTGTTCGTCCAGTGGACAAAATAAACATGACATCCTGTTAACACCAAACAATATGTTCTGGGCATTGGGTGATAGGAATTTCCCTTCCTTTGGAATTTCCCTTCCTTTCACTGCAACAACCTCAGCTGTCTATAAGGGTAACTCCCTTTAATATGCAAATTTACAACTTTGGCACTTGATTCTAGGTGTCATAAATTGGAACTATCAGAAAGCGGTTACTGAGATATTAAAGCAGACACTGAGTACCATGGACACGGTGGGGGGGGGGGGGGCACTGTGGGAAGTATCATGGCTGCGGAAGTTGTATAGGTCACAAAGATTGTATAGTAGCCAGATCTCTAGTACGGCATTCAGCGCCCATTCATGATAATGAAGACTTTTACCCGGCTAGTGTAGGCATGGCCTAGTAAGCTTGGCAGAAAGAAGCACGTAGGATAATGGTCAATCTATAATACAAGGGAAAAATTAGATCCTTCAAGGACTGCAAAAAAGCATTTGGGTGACTGAGTAGGAATACACTAGGAGCCCCCAGAGAGTTAGCGAAATATTAAAAGGTAATAATGACAATGGATGACTCTAAAGGTGTGAGATCAAAATTGCATAAACTCTTGTTAGACTCTCCTGGGCCTCAGAGACTGGGAGGACATGGTGGCCAGAGACATCCCAGAGAGAATGTGGGATGGTCTACGGCTAGATCCATTCAGATTTAATAACTCGATCCAACACAAGGAATCATTTATTAGAATAAGGATGCAATATAATCTATCCCTGCATAGGTTGAACAAAATGTATGCATAGTGGCTGACCTGTGATGGAGGCGGTTTGGCAACAAAGGGGATCCCATGCACATCTGGTGGGAAAGTTTGACAATTTCACTTTCCTAGAACGAAGTGTTGGCTTCAGTGAAAGGCCTGGTACTCTTCCCAGTCCCAGAAAAATAGGGGCAATAAGAATGGTCCCTGATCTTTCAACTATTGGTCCCTGCAAAAATAGTAGTAGGACACATGTAGAAACGAAGCTCCCACATTTATTAATCTATGGTATAGCAAAATGTGGGAGACCATGGCAATGGAAAGGATAGCTAAACATTTAGTTAAATAGATGGATTATTTACTAGCGATCTAGTGTCCGACGGACGAATATATGGACAGGGAATTAAGTCCCGAAATAGGAGTCCTACATCTGTTCGACTGAGCTCCAACCACACCACTTACAGACTTGAGGAAATGCCACAATCTGTGTATTCCACTGACCCAAGTGACATGAGTATGCATTACCAGTAAAGATCATAAGAGACAACTGCAGGACAATGGATGGTAGGCAAGAGAGATCATTAGATCAGATCGAGAAGTATCAACATTTAAAGAGTCTATTGATGGTAATTGAAGGAATGTAACCCGCTACTAATCCCAATGTGATGTTTAGACACCAAGAAAAAGAAATTAAAAAATACACCTGCATTGAGTACACATCCCTTCGCTCTGTTAGGTGACATTGGAATTAGTTCCTTCACATTTGGTATGATAGTAATGACTGCATCAATCGGATCTCCTACATAGAGTACAAGAGAAAGGTAGTCACCTTTGTCATGTTCTTGATTTTATTGGGGTCCAGCAGTTACATTTCGCAAGTCCCGAAAGAAAACCACGACCTCTTCAGAAAAACGGAGAACTGCAGATGTTTTTCACCTCTCCTGCTAAACAATGCTCTTGTGGCAAGGTTCCGAGTGGTAAAACAAACCTATCCGAGAATCTCTCATATGTAGATTATATCGTTCATCCCTGCCCTGAGTCCAAAAATCAGTACCCATGATATTTTTTATAAACTAATGTTTATTATGTGTTATTCTTCCACAACTACTTTTAGTGGCTTTAGATTTGGGCCATATCTGCAGGGTTGAACAGGAA